>NW_019213821.1:323484-359651 GCF_002532875.2 Varroa jacobsoni | reverse complement strand
TGCGTAGTACTCGGGGGAGGGGGGGGGGGGGTAAGATACGCACCCTGTCCTACTCTGTCTTGTCTTAGCCACTATCTATTCTGCTCCATGTTTAGTTTATTTCGCTGTGCTCCGAATAGTACATAGCAGGATCTAAAGCGGCTCTGAGCAGAGCCCAACCGAGCTTCAAAGGGGATATGCTGAGGGTGGTGGATATTGCAACACCAACCCGAAGACCTCGATCAAGGACGACAACCGTTTTAATGATAGTGTGCATATTTGACGCCGCCTCCGCCTCTGACTGTTCTGTCGTCCTTTCGCTAATTCCCTGGAGACGCACACCAGCATAGACTGCATACACTAAACAAGACAGCAGGAACAGGACCAGCAAGGAAAAGCAACAGAAACTGAAGACAGGGGACATACGCTTGGTACAAGAATTAACCCCCTATACGTACTAGCTCAACGTTTGAAAGCCGGCATACGTTAGGAGCAACAGCATCCCATGCACTCATTCCGCGTAAGCAAACAAGCATGATGACGCAGCTGAAAAAAGTTAATAACGATTTGCTCACCGTTCACGAGTCATTTGCAGCATAATCCTTTGTTTTAGTAATCCTGCCTCAATCGATATTGGTAGGTGTAAACTACTTAGGTATCGTTCGAATACACCACCTATAAAAAATAGCAGAGGGAATATAATTTCGGCTAGTATTAGGCTAAACGTCCCCAACGTGCATGGATTCAAAACAGCCAAAAAGGGAACACGGCACAAAAAATTTTACAAGGACTAACTGTTAGTTAGATGAGCCAATAGGCAATTGATATTCACGGGGTGCAAAACGGCTGTAAATTTCTATATTAAGAGTCCAGGTGTATCAAAAACAGCTTTTTGAACCATTCTGAAGAATTTTCAGGATATTTAAATCTAAATTCTATTAAGGATCCTTCCGTTTGCCTTGCAGAAATCCTTCTCAGGCTTTTTAGTAGTTGCGTGAAAACTAGCAATGGTGTCAATTTCAAGCTCCTCAAGAACCTCAGTGGGGATTCATCTCGCGTTAAGACGTTGTATAATAGCTGATCGTTGCTCGTCTTGTTCTTCCCACGACAAGTCATGTGTTCTTATCCACCTCACCCATTTGTGAACCCTGACGCATGCTTCGGCCGTAATGGCGCTGAAGAGGGAGTGCAAGCGTTCTCAACCGACAACTAATTTCTATTAAATACCGCTCAGTCCTTCAATATGAAGTATGTAACTGACTGGTTTTGGCGAACAACATGATGACAAAGAAGCGGGGAACGGTAACTGGGGGCTTTCAAGGGCTCATAGACAGAAAAACTTCGAGATCAGCAGCTCCCTGTTCACATGCGAGGCAACGAATGCTCGCATTCGCGAAAGTCATCCCCTATGAGTTACCGGCCATTATGAAACAGAGCCCGCTTCGGTCCTGCCAGACTCTATGTTACGCAGAAAATCTACTATAGGCTACATCGAGTCTTACACAGACGTCTGCATACGATGCATACATCATTAAAATTGCTCACTGAGCTAATAGGGATCACTCGTCTACAGGACTCGTATAAATCAGCGGGCGGGGTTACCGGTAGGTCGACGAGGTGCCGTTAGACCGAGACCCCTGTATCTGGCTTTACAAGCTGCAAAGGAGATGATGGCCCTGTGAAAACAGTTAAACATGGTCTCGGAGTAATCGCCACTGTCTCCGCTAGCGCTCCTGTCGTCCATGAGTTGCATCGTTTGAGATATACGCACACGGACAGGTCGCGTGCGAAAGAGGCACGCATACGTAGTAAGTGCAGATGCGGAGGCTCATAATGGAGACACATACGCATACAGGCACAGAATAGCTTATGGGAAACAAATGGACTGAAGGAAAGTAGCTGCTGTTCACTGAAGTAACACGTCAAGAAGCAATGGATCATCAACAACGGTAGTCATAGCACATTGTCGAAGCTCTTGCCAAAGCTTGTCAGTGCGCGAACTTGTATACGATCTATACGCCTTCAATGAAGTAAAGCTCAACTGTAACAAAATACGTTCTTCTTTCTACTAGTAAATCTTCCTACTTACGTGAACGGAGAATAGTTAGCGGCTATTTATGTAACGGTACGTTACGAAATGTAGACAAATGAAAGCGTTGATTTTTCAACTTTAATCAAATTCAGGGAGTTTTTTTGACGATGATAATTTTCATACTACTTGCTTGTTAATTATAACGCTTATAAAATAAAGAAACCAGCCAGCTCATTGTGCCGTTACACATTAGTGAGTTTGTTACACAAGTGTAGCAGTAGATATTACTTGCGAGTATAGAGAGGTGAGCTAGCCCGTAAGTCATGCCGTTGAAGGTTTTCGTCGTAAAGGGCGTTTCGTGTTCGGATGCAGGTCAGGAAATAAGCTGTTTATGCAAGAAAGAACACCCTTTTATAGTATAGCTATCAAGCTGCCTTTCTGCTTGTTTATTGTGCCAGCCTGGCAGGCACTATTTTCTCACTGACGATGATGATGATTGTTGTATGTATATATATATATATATATATATATGGATTGATAATAATTCGTATTTGGCTCGTACAGCGCTGAATGCTTTGCTTTTGTGTCTCCTCCCACAAAAACCGACACCGCTTTTTAGGGAGGATGAACCACAGTTCACTGCTACAACCAGACTTCTTCTTACTCGTCAACTCTCAAAGACTAGCACAAGCTGAACCTTTTATTACTTACGTCTTTCAAGGTCTAGCAAGCTTGAGGTTAAGGTAGGGAAAGGATGTTTTCTACTTCGCGCCCTTTTTCATCGGATGCAATTGTGCGTTGCGAAGAAGAGACGTTATTGTTTATTGCGAGCGGAAATTTCACCGTGACAAATTCTTGGTCATATCGTTTGCAATAGCTGTGGTCATTGCCATAATTAAAATCGAATAATTAGATCAATGGGTACTGCAAACAGACCTCGTTGTCTATCCATACTGAACTGTACATATGACATAACAAGTAGTTTTCATAACGAATGCCGAATACATAGGACAAACAAAATTGTTCATTGACCTATTCAGTCAATACCCATAGCTTTCTCTTCTAGACCGTCGCATGAAATTATTTAGAGATAAATATCAGCCGGTGCTTGCGATCTTTCTGGTAACCGAGATTTCGTATGGCCTACTGGTATGTAGCGTCGATTTTGCTTTATAGATCCTCACTTTATCATCTGCATGTTCGTTTTGTCTCGTTCATGACGTCCTATTACAGATCCCCCGGCAATCACTTTCTCCGTAGAAAATGATAAGGTCCAGGAAGGCGACACTGTCCGTTTCCTCTGTTCGGCTCAAGCGAACCCCACTGAGCTGACCTATCGCTGGTTCCGTAACGATGAACCTATTAAAATGGCCGGCAACGAGAATTTCCTCGTTCTCGAAAGGGTTTCACGACGAATGAACGGTGAGACAGTTACGTGTGAAGTACGCAACAGCATTGGTATCTCCAAATCGACACAGACGTTGAACGTCTACTATAAACCACAATTCAGGAACGAGCTGCCCGTAGTTGCTGCGGAAATAGGTGCGTAAAAAGGCCAACGCTACTGTTGTTGGTTGTATAGATAAACCTAACATTTGCGTGCTTGACAATAGGATTGCTTTACGGGAAGCGACTACCTGTCGCGTTGCTGCATAACAGGCAAGACGATAATATTATTGTTGAATTGCTATTATAGAATCAAGGAGCTAATAGTTGAATAGGTGGCCCATTGAACAACTTTCTAATACATCACTCGTACGTCCACGTGTATAAGTGCAAAGTTGATTTCAGATTATCAAAATAACTTACGAATAGACGCTAAGTTATTACCAATTATTCTTTTTTATAATTCAAGCATCGGTAGCTTGCTTAGACCATATGAAACGACTATAGTTAATGTCTTTGACGGTACCTTTCTTTCTACGTATGTTCATGTACATAGTAATTTAGAGCGCGTTTGTAGCATTTTTTCAGCTAAAGATTTTATTTAACAGTGTGATAAAGTGTCTGTTATAGTCCTATGCTACCTATTTAGTCGGCTCAAAAATATTTGAGAATTATAATGCGAATTTGCCTATTCTAAAACTAAAGTTCATCTACAGACTGCTAAAACACTTTCATACACACGGACCATCATATTGTTAACGCAAAACGCGTAGCGGTTCGCTATGTTTAGCGGATCTGTCGGACGCTGTTTCACGGATTTCTGTTTTAAGAGGTTTCTGCGTCAGTACACACCCGAATGTTATAAGGTTTCATGGCTGCTAAAGCAGCAACCAGGCTACATAAAATGCCTCGTACCATCCGTCAGTGCAAAAGCCCTCTCTTTCTGTCCGTCTGTCTATGAGCATGTTGCTCGACTGGACGGCGTAGCATCCAACAGACACCGAAATCCTTGAACAAACGTCACCATACAACGCTATGCACAGTCAACGATGAGAAACTGTAAAAGATCAACCCACTGACCGCCGTGGCCAGCCGGCCAGGTAGGCAGAAGACTTTGAAGACCATCCTATAGTAGCTATAAGTGGGGATTGGAGTTTTGTTGGGGGGCGCGGGTAGAACGCGGGGCAAAGAAAAAAGGCGCTGCAGGGAAGCAAAGTCACTCGGACCGCACAACACTATTTAAAGATGAACACAGATGGAGCAGAAGAGCGTTGAAAAAGCCAGAATAGGAAGGGAGTCGACGTAGAAAAGAGGTGGAAGATATCCGCAGACTGGAAGACAGGCCGGAAGGAGCAAACAGCCAGGTGGCCATGCAGCGACTGTGAGCAAGCAACATCACAAGCAACATTTCCAGCTCCGTCTCGCCCGCCGGCGACCAGAACAAGGAGGCTGACAATCTAAAGGAGCGCACAACACGCAGAAACTACAATAGTTTATAACTGGCGAATTATGACATGGCCCACCTCAATGGATGCAGTTCCTCCAGGCGGTGAACCTTCTACTTTTGCTGTTGTCGTTTACAAACGGTATGACAGCAGTAACAACAGCAGGAATGGCGGCGGTGTTGCAAATAGAGTTGCAGACGACACAAGCAGGTTATGTACAATTGGCTGTCCACATGTCCTACTTCCGCCTTCTACGTCCGTCTCTCCATTCCTTGACATGTTGTACTTGTTGTGTGGTCCATGAGAGGAATAGACGCTTAGATTGCTGATTCCCGCTGTCGTGTACTACCACTACTGCTACTGGCCGAAAACGAACGAATTCGGTTAAATGGAATTGTCTTCCTCGACCGAAGGTTTTTCGTCCTCGAAAACAACCTCTGACCAGCGCCCTAGCCAAATGCAGTAGTGAACCTAATAATGCTGCTTGGTTGCTCCTCGTTCTGTCTGTTTCTTCTCTGAGACGGTTTGCTTTTACGGAACCGGCGCTGCTAACATAAAATGATTGCGACATTTCATTTTGTGCGTGCACGCACCAATAGTAAACGACTTTGTTATAAAGGGGGGCAACACAAATGGATAGATGGCTTGGGAGGTACCTGCAGATTTTTGCTCTTCTTTTTGCCCCACTGCTGACGTATGCGACAAGCATTGTGAGCCTCTCGTAGCGGCGGTGGTATAGCAGCGAGCGCAGTTTTTTCCTCGGATCACTACAACTGCTATCCGGTTGTTCAAGTCCTGTGCGGCTTTGTCCTTTAACAATCTGCCAGTTCTTTCTCTTACTGCGGAGATATGTGGCTGCCACTACCGTTGTTGTTATATTCGTCTAATTTCCGTCATTGCTACGAATCGTACGTCTTCTATTGTCAGGCGCAAGCGGTTCGTCAAAGCATCCGAATATCTGTAATGCACCATCGTATATTTCTAATACCAAATAAATATGCAAAATGGAAAGACGCGAACAGCTTTGCTATTGACATTCATATTAGGACTTAGCTTTATATTATGTATATAAAAACACATATATATATATACACATGTGCGTGCTCAGGCCGAAAATACCTTGTGTGGTGATAACATACATAGCAACTATGTTGACACCGATGATGGTAATCGTAAGGGATGTTTATAGCTACCCCCTCCACTTCCCTTCCGGAGAACCTCCGTATTCAAATCGACTACCTCTGCCAATAACCTCCATAGTATTATCGATTATTCGAGATAACACATATGACATATCTTTAGTACGACTTATTTACAGAACGCGGTAGAGGCACACCTGATACACGGTGTAAAGCCTAGAATCCACTCGTGCTGGTCATAAACGGTAATTCGGATTGACACATGTGAAGAAAGATGAGAACAAATAAAGATATGCTGTATCTAATAAAAAGCCAGTGCTGGCATTCTACCATAGGTAACGGACTGGAAAAATCGATGTAATACGCGGAGCGGCATACATTGACGCTAAAGATGTCCCCAATGTTCTTGAAAAATTCTATTCTCAATCACAATTGTGGGTCGACCCAGTGAGTCTGTCAGTCATACCCGCCCCAATAGCTAATTGTCGGTGTTATTAATATATTGTTAAAGTTAACATTGCGTGCGATTATTAACAGGTGTGTTGTATATGTGTGCATTACCGCTTTTACTAAGCAGGACTCCTTTGATTTCATTAATTAATCGGGACTAGAAATAACTTATCTTCTTAGAAAATTATAATGTTAATAATATTACTAGTTTCTTTAAAGTGTATTCCGGCAAGTACAAAAATTATGTGCAAGAGCACTTGCCTGCACAATTTTGGTACAAACTTTGATGATTTATTAATTCATTGATCTATCATCCAGTGAAAAACCCCGACATCTAATCACTACAATGTAATGTACATATTGCTAACGGTGAATATAAAACGATACAAACGTCAGAAACAGGGAGCATGTTACGACCCGCTCTTTTTTGCACCTTATAATGCTACTCGTGGCTACATTGCCTGATGTGCGTAAATGATGACATATCTTAGACGCTTCCAGACTGATCTATAGTGAAATATGTACCAAATTTCGTTTGTGCGCCGGCATGTCTGGCACCATATTGTTGTTCCGCATTGCTATACTATTTTGTTATTTGGCTTATCTGTGCAGGCACCGAGGTCGCGTTGACTTGCGAAGTCGACGGCAATCCCCGACCGGATGTCGTGTGGCTTCGCGAAGGAAGTACCCAGGTGCTGGCGAAACAAGCCACCTTCGTGATTCGAGATATGGAGCCAGCCGACGCTGGCAAGTATGTTTGTCGAGCCAGCAGCTCCGGATACCAGGTGAGCAAACACGGCCACTTATAGTGGGGACGCGCGTATTGTCATCACTGTCAGCAGCAGCAAGGGTTGCAAATAGTCTATGACGTCACTTAGATTCCAACCTCATATTTCCTCTTTACGTAACTTTATGTTCGGTTTATCTCGGCTTTAGCTCCATTCTCCTTGTTCCTGCACAGTTCGGTCGGATTAACAGTGACAGAGCAGCTAATATCGCATAACACCGAACGGAGCTCTGCAACCAGAAGCAAAGCGCTTAGTAAAAAGGAGTAATAAGGGTAGTAGCCATGCCTGCTTCTTACAAGCATCAGCATGCAGCTAGTATGGGTCGACCAGACTCCTGGCAATTGCTGCTGCTGTGTCTGCGGGCACAGGATAGCCTGAGAGGTGTGGGTTAGTTTCCTTGCCACCGAGCAGCCGATAGCTACCGCAAAGGCGGTTCTGCTGTCTAGCTTGACAAAGGACAGAAAATGAGAGTGAGCGCAAAAGGAAGAGAAAAAGTGGCACTTACGGTTGCTATGGCGAACTATGCAAGACACTACATAGCATTGATGTTAAAGTGATATAGCTGTATACGCACGTACAAGTTACCCACCTGTTGGCGAAAGATGCGTAACAACAGCAGCTTGGCAGCTGTGGCACAAATGCTACTTGCCGCACGTGCAATAGTATTGCAGTATAGCGGTAGTTAGCAGTGCGCGATGCTGTCGCCATGCATGTACGCCACATACTATTTACACTGTATGGATGCAGATGTCGTGTCCGGGGTGTGTTATTACCTGAGGCATGACGAGCCAAACGAACAGAAGCACCCACTTGGCCACAGATGCGTCAGAATGAGCAGAGCTAAGTGGTAGCCAAACGGCAACCTTATGTAAATATGCATCAACTATTCTTAGTGCTTAAAGAAAGGCAGTTCCTCGTATAATAAAACTACAAACTCATCATGGCGGGCGCACCAGATTCGTGTTTGGGCGAGTTCTTTCCCAACGTTTTTGTGCCGGGTAAACCCCGACCGAGGCTGCAAACTTAATTTAGTTGCCGGAAATCGACAGTCTTAGTTGTTGCTAATCCTCATGTCAGTCTCGAAGAGGCTTGAAAGAATGCCTACAACACAAAACAGAATGTACATCATAGGGTTAATTTAAAAAGGCTTGAAGATGTATCAAAGTGGCGCAAATAATATTTTTGTAAAATTTTTAGGCTCAGATTTTCGGAATTTGCGACCGTCAAAAGGGTACTTAGACCTTTGCATATTCAGAATTTTGTGGCTTGCTTTTTTTTAATTTCGAGGTCCGCCAGATCTTTTCGCGTTTAACAGGTCTGACTGTTCGTTGAGTCTACATGTCACCTTACTCACGGCTACTGTGAAAAGCTATTTGCGAATTTAAGAGTGAGGTTTTCGAAAATCACTTGTAAGCGATTTATACATTGTATTGAATGAAGCCATGACCAATATGTACATCCAGTGTGATTGGATAAGCACGTTCCTGAGGGATATATCTATCAGCACATAGAAAAGACTCCATGTAAATATTTGTTTTCATCTAGATGCAGCTTTATGAAGAATAGAAATGAATTTTTTCATCATTTGTCCTATACAGATAGTTTTCAGTGGCTGCTCGATTGAACAGAATCGTTTTGCAAGTTCGTCTTACCATTTATTTGTGGGTTGCGTTTGTTCGCTGTACCTTTCCGTCTCCTAGGAGATCCACACGG
The DNA here is from genome assembly GCF_002532875.2 of Varroa jacobsoni. Lineage (NCBI taxonomy): Eukaryota > Metazoa > Arthropoda > Arachnida > Mesostigmata > Varroidae > Varroa > Varroa jacobsoni. The sequence goes on along the minus strand of NW_019213821.1, from coordinate 350,719 downwards.
AGATCACAGTGTACGTAAAGGGACCTCCGCACATCAGCAGTCCCCAACTTCAGTACGGCATGGAAGGTCAGGAGGTGCACGTCGAGTGCTTAATTGTCTCGGTACCGCCTGCTGGCAAGGTTCAATGGGAGAAGAACGGACAACTGCTGGACATCGACAATAATCAAGGCATCGAAATGATCAAAGGTAACTAGTTAGTACACTGCACGTGAATGGTAGTCTAGCAGTGAAAGATGTACACGTCTACTGTGTTACAGTCTGTGATGAATAATACGTGCAGTGAATTCAATGTAACCGTGACTAATCCACTGTTTTGCAAACTATGACAGGTTTCTGTCTATCTAATAATTGTCGTCTATTCGTGGACTATTAAAACTGTATATGTTTCAATCGCCGGCCATTTTTCTGTATAGAAGTTATACCTTGCAGTTTTTACATATTCTAGGCATAGGTAGGATGGGAGAGCATGTGAGCCACTTAAATTGCACAACTTACCACGGAATACAAAAGGCTGTACTGTGCCTATACGGATCAACAATGATGAATGAAATTTTGTACGTATTATAGGGCATATGTGGATACGTTATTATATGTGTACGCTTCCTTCAATTCTGCTCCCATTACAACCGCTATTGGTCATACACTGACTTTGGCGCTTGACCAAGTGGTTACGACCTGGCGAAGTCACGACTAGTGGCACCCTAGGTAGAGTTTTCCCTTGGTCCTGCTCGAAGCACAGATCTGAAGGATATGATTGTCAGCAGCGGTGGGTCCATCCATGTGCTGCCGTGCAACTCTGATGCCGTGCTTGGCATACCTAACATATTGGTGAAAGCTGCCTTTTCCGCAGAGCGGACACAGCGGCAATAGCTAGCACCGGCAGACCCTAAATGGACCAGGGAACGCGACCGCGCACATGACACCCCAACCTGGTCAGCTGCCCAGTCTATTGAGAGTTGCAGGTTCGCTCTTACCGATATACATACACCGCCTTGTCATATAGGAACCAGTAGATACGAGCGCACTATGTGATGCGAGCACTGAAGTAAATTATAGGAGGGAAAAAAGCCTACTATTAGAAGAGGAAGGAAAGAGCGGACGGCTCGCCCTTTCCGAAATTTGATCACAATTCTTGGACCTGGACCCCGCTCGAATCAATGTAAACCATTGATAGTTCATGAAAACAGCTTTTTATTGACACGCCTTGAGGAGCGCGGAGGAATCCGTAGACAGATTTGAAGTGGTGATATTCCATCGAAGTGAGAAAAAACACGACGAATTTGCAATCGAAGGTTGTAGCAGGTGAGTTGAACTTCCCAACTTTTCGTGCCGCCCAATACTTCGGGCGTCATTGAAGTGGGATCTCCTCCGTAACAGTAGAATTATTTCAATTATCGTACACAAGAAAAAAAACATGTGATGTAAAATGGCGACCGCTGATAGTTGGAAGAACCTATCACACTGCACGACTTCACTTCATATTGTAATCGAGCCATGGTAAAGTGTACAGCTGTGACAAAATTTACTGTTAATCTATACGGGCATATCATAAAGTAATGTTTCCATATATATTTCCACCATAATGTTTCCCTGTAGTCATAATGTTCCGTCACAAACCCGACAAGGTACAGCAGGTGATCGATACGGTACTGCGCATCCAATTTAATGCACGCCTGCTATCGCTTCAAATGGCGAGATACTAAGAACGTCCTTATTATATCTAATCCTTATGTTTAATTAATGCCGGTGACAATAAGGACGGGCTGAAGAGCGCTTCAAATAGCAGGTAATTTAAAATGGAACCTAGGAAGTAGGCTGCAAAATCCTAAACAGGTCCCGTAGACCATCCGATGACGGTCTATCTTTGCAGTTTTTGAACTATTTAGTCGACGTCCAGATATGAGTAATAATATTCAATTATAAACATAATGATGTTAGCTCACATATAATAAATTAAGTAGAGATATATGCTAATGAGCACAGTACGCTTGCGTTTACCAAGTTTGAGGTAATTGATTTTTCAAGTAACTATACGTCTTTCATGCCTGTGATGGGTTACAGTTTTAATAGTTTTAGCACCGCATATAATTGTCGTCGTCATAGGGACAGGAATGAATTTGTGATGAAATACGTAGTATTTCTGTAATCATACCAGGTCATCTTTTCCTGTTTTAATGAGGGGGTCCGCTAATATATCATTGGATTCCCTGATTCAGAAGTGTCTCACAAATAATTCTAGATAATCTCAATTCTACTTCGGCAATTCATAACGCTCGATGTATATATATATATATGCAAACGTTGACGGAGAAAGACGCAAACCCGTTAAACGATTTCGATCCCCTATATTAAAATAATAAACATTTTCGTAAGCATGAATGAATGCGAACTTATGGAAATTTCCATAAGACCACACAAAAATCAAAGCACAAGTTAAATTATTATATAGTCTCTGCATTTTCGGAGCAGCTAGAAATTCTTCACAGCCCGAAAACCTCTCTTTCCTAACTTCTTTAGTTTTCTTCAATAGACATTCGCGTTATCCGATCAGCGTTTAATTCAAGATCAGCAATAACTCAGGTATCTCCGTATAGAACCGCCTGCTAAGCCTCTAACCAACTCTGTGACTCTCTAAATGTTTGTCTCATTCGTTCATTCTTTTTCGCAGAGCCATTGACGGACGGCGAACGCAATTTGCTGGTTATACATCACGCGAGCGATGATGACTTTGGCGAGTATAACTGCTCAGCGTGGAACGCCTTCGGCGAGGACAGTATGCTCATATCGGTGCGGCGTCATCGAAACGTTGCCACTTTTGTTGTGATGCTAGCTGCGACGTCAGGGGCTGTCGTAATCGTTCTCCTGTCAATTATGGTCATCTTCTGCGTACGCAGAAAACCATCCCAGTTCAAAGGCAGGTCGTTGACAGTATTTAGTTCGTCGACTGCTACTTTTCCATTCTTGCGTTGCTTTATTTTTCAATCCCTCGTTCATCCATGGGATTTGTTTCAGTTTGTGTCCCCTCCCACACGAAACTCTGCCGTGGTTCTGGTGTTTTTCTCATTGACAATGTTCCTTTGGCTTCCCTTTTTCTCGCATAACGTAATCGCATAGTCAGCCACCAATTGACGACGCGGCGACCGAAGCCCGGCTTCGCTGGTTGGCTAAGCAACATATACGCCCAGCCTGTCTACATACATCTAGCAGTCATAGTGTGTGGAGTTGCCGTAACACCAGCAGCAGCAGCACTATTGCCCCGCCAGGGCGAGTGTGTTTGTGTGCATATATTCTCGTGTGCCTTCTTGTCTGTCGCATGAGGACGTGTATAGCGATGTTGCTTCGGATTGATGGGATTTGGAACTCGTGAAAGCTGGTGAGGACGGAGTTTGCTGCCATGGCTGTATAAAGGGTTACTGTAATGGGTGAATTTAAAGCTACGGCTAGGGCACGCTAGCCAACTACAACGCGGTCGACGGCAGGAGCAGTAGGAACCTTCCAAGAAGAATCGAAGAGGTGCCGAAGAGCAACGCAGACAGCGTCGGGCTGCTTGCTGCGAGTGATGGCTTAGGCCAAGCGGGCTGTCACTGCGCTTTTCCCTTCAAAGCCTGCTATCCCATGTCTCACTGGTTGGCTTGCTGGCTGCCGGACCCCACCACTGGTCTAATGGAAGCTTTAACTGGCACAAAAGATAGGGGTCGCCTGACGTTAGGGTGGCCGTGATGGGTGTCTGCGTGTCTGGCTGCGCATTTGTGAAGCCAAGCAAGCGTCCGTCCCCTAGCGCTGACGCCGCTGCCGCCGCCAATGAGACGTGTGGAGACAAACCGGCCGAATCGGTGAGTAGTTGGGGGTTGTAAAGCGCGTAACGTTGGGCTGCCATCCTGTTCGGCTGGTTGCTGCTGCTCGAAGGCAACTGAAGGAAGTGAAGTGAACAGGGACATCAACATTGAAGCTTTGGAGTTTCCATCCTCGACTGGAGTTAACAGCAGTAGCAGTTTTCGCTTGGTGCTTCAACAAAGGCCCTCCCCAAACCCTCATCCAATTCCCGCTCAGCCGGTCGTTGCCATCCCCGACACAAGGCTCCCCCGGTGTGCAACCAGCTTGTCTCCGGCTGCCGTCGCCGCCAGTTGCCCTAAGTTCCCACCAACTGAGAAGGGAAAGATGGGAAAGGGGGCGCCCCGCGCAAGTTGACGGGCCAGCCGTCCAATGAAAACCCAAACTCAGTCACCCAGTGAGGCTACCAGACAAGGAAACAGCTAACCGATCTGCTATCGGTTTTTCCTATCTATCTCTTCCATCTCTCCCCTGTTTCACCCCCTTACCCTCTCGTGTCTTTCACTCATTCACACTTTCATTCTCACACCCTTCTTGGTCTCTTCCGTTACACGCCGCCGCCTATCCTGGGATTCGCCACTGTTCACTTACTGCCGCTGATGCTGTGCGTCTGATCTGCTCTTCTCGGCTCCGATCCGCCCGCATTTCGTGTTCCGGCTGAATTGACAGCAGGAGCAGCAGACTTCAACAATGACAACAAGAACGGTAAGGCGCTGCAGAACGGACCAATGGCACTGAATGGAACGACGGACCATGGACCCGGAAGCGAGAGCGACTTAAAGGTCGAGCTGCGGGCGACGCCGACGTTAGCACAGCTTGCGCACATTGGGCCGCACGTCAATGGAGATACGGCACCAGCCTGGGATGATGACAACGCGCCCGCCTTGCCCCCGTACAACAGCGCATGCTCGGGGCAAGTTGACGGCGCGTACGACCATTCCACCCCAACACAACAAGCCAACGGAAATAAACCGGTATGTTTACCAGTCAGCCTGATCTATTATCTGTATTATTCTATCATTAGTAGACGGAACTCGATATTCAGCTAAACAAATATTTAGAAAAGAGTAATGTGACGTTTATGATAGAAAGCGGGCGATGGCCGACACCATAAATATCGCATGCAAAACTACTATTTAATATATATGTCAAACTTTGCTGTTGTTCAGTGCGAGGTAACAGCACGACGTAACGAGATAAGAAATGAAATATACGTATCAGAAGTGGGAACTATTTGCGATATATATATATATATATATATATATATATATATGGAGTTCTTGTTTCAATAGGTTGTTGAAATGTGTAGGAAGCAAACATGTACATCTGAGAAAACGTTGGCCAGTAGACGATGCCACAGTGGTAAATAGCAAGGCTGGCTTACGACATAATATTTTACGAAACTAAAATATTAATTGAGTCAAACGTTTGATGACGTAAAAACAGTGTTGTTGTTCTTGTTGTATCATGTCGTATACGAGCACTTCCACGCAAATCAGGTGCGGCTACTCCACCAAACCACATTTGCCTCCTATCTTCAGAAACAACTGTTCCAGTCCTGAAAGACTTTTTGAGAATACCGTCGTTTTTGAACGCCATCCGCTATTCTGCTCGCTTCTGACATCGTACTAAATATAGAAGATGAGAACGGGGGCCAGAATTTAGGAAGAACAGTTTACTCAGCTGTAATAGCTTCGGGCCGATGTATAGATTTGTGTACAAGATCACTGCAGTCCCACTTCTATAGTATACATTTAATTGGCCCTTGACGTCTGTTTTGTCTCTTTACCGTATTGAAAGTGCATCCCAATGGAAAGGAAGTGATGCTGAGCGTTGGTACACCCGACGACCGACTGACTTACCAACCACATCAAGCTCTTGTATGAATGATCAATAGCAAGGTGCAGAGATCTCTTTTTGCTCGTATACGTTATTTTTGCTCGTTCAGTAGCAAGCGGAACCAGCAGGCGATGGCAGCGAGTGCAGAACTGAGGCATGGGAAATAGACGATTGCAAAACGTTTGCCTGAGGAAACCCCAAGCAAACAGAAAGCGGAGACATGGCAGCTATACAGCCCGTCCTTGCTTCATGGGACTTTACACAAGAGATATGTAAGATGCACGTCGCTGCTGGTGTCGTGCCAATGTTGGATTAAATCAAAGCGTTTACCGAAATCGCTTCGATGTTGGTATAATGTTATGCTTTTTTGCTAGCATTAGCTTATCTTATAATGATAAAGAACCGCAGAACCCTGCCCCGCAGTGTTTTATTGTGTTGCAATAAATGACTGCTGAATCAGTCGTTTTTATCTAGTGACGGCCACCCTATCTCAAATGCAATTTAGAAAAGGGAATTGGGCTAATCTGACTAAATTCTGATTTTACGGTAAAGATTTGCTCGCAGACACTCAAAACGAATGAATACATCAATTATCAGTAAATAGTTATATGATGATGATGATGATGATGATGGTGGATGGGAATTATCCGACAATATATTTTACGTGTAGAGATAACATTTGGACTTGAAGGGCTTCTTCGTGATCTCTCAGCGTACTGATTAAATAGGTTAGGCATTTCCTAGGTTTATGGAAGAGGCGCCGGTAGCGATCTTGATTTTGCCTCCTATTGTCCGGCATCATCCGTCGTGCAATATTAGTATCTGTCGATAACCGGTTTTTTGCTATCTCTATTTTCGGTTCTAGCATAGATTACTATAACCCAACTGTCCTTCAATGAACCTATACATATGAATTACGCAGGCTACACGTTTTGTCGTACGAACCAAAGCGCTTCTTATAGGGCATCAGTCTGTTCCGATATATGATAATGTGGACCATCGATAACTTCAGCATTCTTTCATATCCCATGACAACTGTCTAATCAGCTGATCATATATACGTTCTATCTAATAACTTTCAACCGTTATTTTCACCACAATTTTGCCACCTGTTAAGATGACTGCGCTGCGCAGTCGTCAGATACGTGGTTGCATCATACGTCAGATCCATCTTACCTGATTTGCTCTGGCCCACTAACATCTCAACGCTTGAATCAATCACACAAACAAGCACTGCAGTCCATTTTCCTCCACCCTTCAATGTTCCATTCAGCAAGTAATGCCCAGGGGAGAGATTGCGGCAACTCAAGCTATAACAGCGGTATCTAGCCGTTAGAAAAAAAGTACACATTTCGATAATTCGCCTAATCGACTCGTGCGTACCATGAGTGGCTTTTTTTCTTCCGTGCGTCGCTGCGGCCAACGTCATTTGTCTATACCTCCGGTCCTCCGGTCAGTCTGCTAGAAGGCACTAGTCCGATGTTGGTTCGGTGCAATGAAAACGATACCCGTGAAGAACCAATAAATGACAATCACACTCGAAGGGGGTAGACAGCCTTGTAGATTCGGAAAGGACACCAGAGCGCGCACTACATGAATTTACACAAAGCGGCAGACAACGCTCGGTACCCAGGACTATGCGGGACGAAGCCGGACGAATAAGGACAATCCAGGCAATAGACAGCGAAGAGTGACGCGTTAAGGAGGACAGTAACAGCAGCAGCAAGAAGAGCCGGAGAAGAACCAAACGAGCCCGCGTGCTGATATGGACAAGACGTGACGGAGAAGACGTTATTGCATCGTTATCATTGACGCAGCCTCCATACTTTCCCTCTCTGTTCTCGATGCAGTCTCCGTCTCACTTGTTTTCGACAATGATACTGCCCCCGAAAGCCAACTTGTCGCTAATCTGACGCTGTATTTCCCGCGGCAGCAATAGCAGCGACCGCCTGGCCGGTACCGTCACTTCCGCTGACGGCACCGATAAATATCGCTGCGAGCGTGTTTATTTGCTCTGGCTGTCACTGGGGTTCTTAGCTAGGCGAACGCGGGAGAACACGAAAACGATGTGATGAACAGTGGGAACTCGGAGTTGTCGGGCAGTCGTGCTTCTTCCTCTGTTGCTTTGGCACGTATACGCCTTTTTCTTTCTCACTCTGTCTTTCTTGTGTCTTTATTAACAGGACCGCGCATCCCAGCAGTGCAACAACATCAGAGAATGCCCCTTTGGAATGATAAGTTACTAATTATGACATGTTTTGGCGATGTATTTGCCTACTAATGGATATGTAAGGTGGTCTAAGTGCACTCTGACAGTTGAGTAAAAAAGATCCAGCAATAACGATGACAATAAAAGTAATATATTCTTCTACCAACTAATAGCTTTCAAAGATTTGGTGCTTTCAGATTGCTCGTATTGGCTTTCCTACGCTCACAGGCCTTTGAAGCAATTTTACACGAGGTAACACGGCCTGCCGCTGGGCATGCAGCTGAGCATCTACTATAAAAAAAATTTTGCCATGCAGCGTTTGGAAATGAGACCGAAAAAACAATGAAGGCAGACACGTATATTGTACAAAGTAAACAAAATAATATTATAGAGTGACAGAATATAGTACGATGCAGAATATTGTTTAACTCGCTTGTCAACCAACTCGACCAGTTTCTAGAACTTTACTTACCAACTTAGTGAAATTTTTCTTCGAAAAAGCATTGCCCAAGAAGATTCGACTCTCAAAACTTACACACACGTCTAATAGTCGAACGTAGACCACTTTTCTAAGCTGATGAAACTACCGCATCCCATGGCGTTACTGTCGGAATCGCCTTTATGGCGTGTTTTGATCACTTTGGGTGATTGACTTCAATCGTTACGATAACATAACGACGTTCCGAGAATCAGCTGCCTAAACTTTCGCTCATTCAAAATCTGCACGCGAGAACACAATGTAACTAATGTGCCGTCATTTAACCATGGCACATGCAGCTCTCGAATTGGTCTTTCTTAAGGGAATAGCTTTCTGGTAACACCGTCAGACGACACCAGATAGAAAAGGGCGAATATCGGATCACAGACATCCGTTGTTATTGGTTGCGTAAGGTTGTTGTTACTGGCGTCGTCGTTATCGTGGTTATGATGGAAAGTTGGGGCAATGGGCAAAAAGAAGTGGAGATAGATACGGGACGAAAGAACGAAAGTGTCGCGGTCATCTTTTGCCTCGAACGTCACCTCAGATTTGCACAATTGCGCACGGTCCGTGCAACGTAAGATCCAACCTAAGGGAAAAGCAATATCAGCCAGATTTGATCGAGGGGAGCTCATTCAATGCGTATGATCTGCGAGTGAAGGACGATCAGTGGATTACTTCAGTCTACAGACACAGCTACATAATACAAAAGAAGCGCAGTAATGAACTGAGATCTTTTTTTTTGCGTACTGGCTAATTCTGGGGGAACCGACAGCATCTCTTTGAATATTTGTGCTTGATTTTGTATATAAGCGTCTCATAGCCTACCGATTTGTTACATTTGGAGCGATAAAAGGATACTGCATGTGCTGGAACTAAGCCGTCCGATGTAACTCTAATGCAGGCCTTGACGTAAAGCTCGAAACATTTATTCATTAGATGTGTCAGTACATCGTTGCTATAGCTGAAGGCAGACGACAAATAATAGAACAGAAATGATCAACAATTACGTAGGTATGCGCAGACGCTCGACGACTGCCTTGCCAGGCTTTAGGCGATGCATTGGCTTCGCTATCACCATTATTGTACTTCCTCAGCCGAGTACTCTTATCGGCAAAGCAGGTCTTGCGTCTCTTACGACTTTGACGACTGACCTGTCGTGTATCGCGCATTTGTCCCATTGTCGAACGGCCGGTCAAGGGGCTTCTGCCCGAAACAACAATCTCGTTTGTGCGCAAGCTTTCTAACTTGGTCAGCTCGCTTCAGACCTCACCCGCAACTCATTTCTCTTAGGCGATCAATTGGTGCGTGCTCTCTACTGCCTGTCAAGGGTCACGCTATGGATGTTGTTAGCGGCATTTTGGTTTGCGCTGACGGCAGAGGGACAGCTTGTATGGGGGCGGAAAGAGGATGGGGGGTAACTATGAGACGCAGGGCTGGGACATGAAGCAAAGAATGTTTGTCGGATGGCGGTAGTGGATGAAACGGAAGAGAAAGGTATGGTCCTCTTTTGGGATGGTTTCCCAGGTCAAGAAAGGACAAACAATTTTTCACACCCCTCTTTTTTCGGTCCCCGGTTTCGCCCACCTTGCCGCGTCCGAGAGTTTCCATCCAGTCGACGCTTCAAAGCAGAGCAATGGAGGTGACCTTACTTGGGCATCCCCGTTCGGCACTTCCATGCTGCTGGTCTCGCAGCCTCGATCGTCGTCTGTTCGGCATGGCCCGTTCGGATCTGCTCGCTCGACCCGTCGTCCAGTTCGTGTATGTCTTAGTTCCAGTTGTTAGTTCCTTGGTCGTTTGTTCGCGACTCGCTGCTGCTGTTGCTGCTGCAAAAAACTCAATTACCACCGCCGCGGCTGCACGGCTGGGGGTGGTGCTGCTGCAACTGCTGTGGCAGTTGTTGTTGTTGTATGAGAGGGCAGAATTCGATCGTGCAGTGCAACTACACTGAATGACAAGGAATTGCAGGTTCCGCTTTTGTCCTGACGAGACCGAGGACGGTGGCTGCTCTCGTTCGGGCCCAACCAACTAGCCACACGGGTTTATACCGTTCTGGAAGTTTTCCTTGTTTCGATGCTTGTATTGCTTCGAAGAGCCATTTCGTTGCACGATCGCACAATCCGCATCCTTTAGCTAGATAGTCCACTATACATGGCCGCGTCGCTGCTTGCTCGGATGCCATGGGATATTACAGGGTGTGGGCGAAGACTTCGCTCCAACTCGGTGCCTTCGAACGGCTCGACCGATAGATTTCTTTACTCATGTTGGGACGCTGTTGGCCACCAATATACGTACGTGTATATCGAACGTTCCAAATTTCACGTTTACTATCCAACACGAAACAAAGCGTGTCCACGCTCGGTTTCGAACCCAGACCGCTTCGCGGGTCTCTAAGTTGTATAAGCCATGATGTTAATAGATACGAAAACGGTCGTATTTTTCACAAGTTCTATTGGATGCGTGTGACATAAAGGCCATATAGAGTTAAATGTTTAAGATAAGGTTTGTTAATCGTTAGAATGGCAGAGCCCAAAAGAAGCATACATTTTCTATAATTTGAACCTAAATAGTATTAAAAAAAAATTAACAAGAGGGAAAATTAACAGGAAAATCTTTATAAGGACAGATAATTGTGGTAATATGCATTAGAAAACTAGGTGCCTACCACTTAAAACTAACTACATTCGGGATATGTAAGTAACTTTTATAATAGTCCAACAAGTTTTTGAAGCCCAATAGTTTATTTCTTGCCACGGCAGTGGACGCTGATTAAAATATCCTCCCAGTACCAAGTATGATGCCGCTCACCATATAACATTTATTTAATTCAGAATGTCAAAAAACATTAGAAACAATCTACAACTTGTAATTGACTATTTTTTTTTTAATAGAAATAGCAAACAACTAACGTTGTTTCGTGTGTTTATTTTTTTTTTTATTATTTTTTTACCATTATCGAAGCCAATCTTGGCCGTAGTATCCAAGGGCCTCTTGAAAAAGGCTAGCCCTCGACACAAACCGGAGGCCAACCGAGAATATAATAACAAATTCGATATATCATACGCACGTCTTAGCAGGACGAGTCATTAAACCGCACTGGCATTCTTTCATCGTTCCGATGTTGTGTTCTGTCGCCATATTTTCCTCCCGTTTCTTCTGTTCCAACTCGACAAAAAAACACGATAGTCAGCTGTTTATTAGATCGTACATTCCGCTACAAACTACGCTCACGTGCCACGTATTTAGGGATCATCGCCAGGCAATGAGGACATGGCCAGATGCAAAGTGCTGAGCCTATGTTTGTTTTAAATTATTTAAACGATTGGAGACGATCGACCTGCCGTGCAAACCTCTGTACATTGGAAATGCATTAAATTATAAGTGAAGCACATGAATATACTTCTGCCACTCTGGGCTGCCCGCCACCACCGGGCACCAATAGACTAGTTGTCGTAGATCGTAATTATATTAAGAGCGACCATGAACCATGAAAGCTGTTATTATTACATAACCAGAACAAGCTTGGACACGTGTCTCAATATTCAGTGAAATTAGTAAACGATTCCGACAATTGATTACCAGATCCGGAATAACTGGATGGGTGCCTACTTTAATCTTGCCAGTGAGACGAAACCCCCAGCTTGAAGGTAGTCCAGTAGTTAAACTCGTAACCTAAAAGGGGCCCATAACCACAGTGAGTTAAGCATTTCGAATTGTACCAATTGTCTACAGTAAATGAAATGTATTAAAGTTAGCATCACTGATTAAGCAAGCCCTTTTGGTTTACATTTTGTCAAAATTCCGGTTGCACGTCACTCAAACCACACTAATATAAAAATAAATAAACTACCCACTCGTTTAAAAGTCACTTAATTCACCAAGGATCTAAGTGTTATCAGCAGACGACCTAGCCGCAGCTGTCATTGTTTATGGAGTTTTATGCTGTCCTTATGCATTAATGGATGTGAACAAACACAAATACAAGCAATGATTTCTAGGTGGAAAATGTCGCTTGCGAGGAAATCTGATGCAGTTTCGCAAAAGCTGAAACGTACATTGTTTGCATGTTATTATCTGTACAAGTAGTTTCAGTTATTGTTACTTAAACTGCAAGCGAAGTAGACGCACCCGAAAGCAACCTTGAATATTGGTTATACTATCTGCTTCAGAATCACCTTCATCGTTAATCCTTAGCGTAGGGCAGACCAATCTGATCAATTCTGACTGACGCAGCTAACGTTAACGACAAAGTCAGGGCGAAACTGTTTAGAGATAAGCAAGGAGTGAATTAAGTACAGCCGGACTTCGACTACCCAAAGTAGAAGCAGCTGTTCTTCAGCCGTAGTAGTCGCATCGTATGCACCCTTGACTACATAAGGAGGTGCGGACACAGCTACGTACTCGTCTCGTTTTGACTAACTGTTGAGGCCATATATGTGCGAATAGATCATATATGCCTACACATACAGGAAGCCTTTACCCTTTATGAGGCCGCCTCGGTCGACGATTTACTCACGACCCCTATATATTCCCAATGGCTCTTTACTTGAACATCAGCTTAAGTTATACGGCAATTACAAGCAGCACTAGCTCCTATAAACTTAGGTAAATCTGTAAAAAAAAAAAGTGAATCAAATGAGGCGTCTAAGAGATGATCTTTCAAACGAAAAATGTAAAGATATTGTTTGTCATACATATATCCCTTGGAAACAGTATGCGAGAGGTGAAATCTATTTATTATCTTTTTTAAAAGCAGCCAGAGAAAACGTGGTCCATTCAACTGACAGCTCTCAGTATCGTAAAAACAAGGCTAGCGTTTAATACGCTAGCAAAATTATCATTATTATAAACGTAACATATTTTTATTATGGTATAAACTCTGTGGCCCTTTGTCGACTTAACAGTTGCCGACACTCAACCTCTCTATTCATCGGGTGGCATTTCCCTTTTAAAAACAATAATATTAAAAATTATAATAATAATTACGACAACAATGTTTCACCTCTTGTTTTCTACCCTACTATAGTATCTAAACCTTATTAATGCACTTTTGTTCATCTTTTCCTTTACAGGCAGGCACTAATCCACAAAATAACAACGGAACCATCGTCGGTAGCAATGGAGGTTGCGCCGTCGGGGTCGGGAGTTACCAGTTGTCGTACGGTGACAGTCTGGGAAACAATCCAGGCGCTGGGGATTTCAATCTGCTCGTTGGAGGCCCAGCACTTCATGGAGGGATGTCACCTTCCCCAGCAGGTGGCTCCCTTGTAGCCAATGGCACGCTCTACAACGGCGGGTCGAATGCCACCAACGCCGCGCTGATTCTACCACAGTACGCCCTTAACGACCTTTCCGGGTGAGTAATAATAATCACAAATTATTATTATTGTAAAAAAAACACTAAGTATCCGTCTGTGTCTCAGTTCTTAAGCGACAGAGAAATGTTTGCGACGATGCGCGACTACAGCAGATCCGGCAGTGTCGAAGGACTCAGCTTTTGATCAATTGTATTCAAGACAGCTAGAGGCAACACCGGAGCTCGGTTCGCAAATAGTTAAAAAAATGTCTGGAAATAGTTCGCGAAGATACACGTTTGGGGCAGCAGAAGAGGAACGCAGACAAAATGGGCCTCGCCATATTGATCCGACCTGTGGATGACGTACTATTATTTTTAGTTATTATCAAGAATTTAACTTATCATGTGTAAAATTATAAATTTAAAAAGTGACGGCACAAGCAGCTTTCGATTTCGCAGACGCACGTGGCCTTGCGTTTAAAATGATTTTTAAATCAAACAAACGATCAACACTTGTGCCGTTGTTTTAAACAGAGTACTCTATTTATCTTTTATTCGATGATAAAAGTCATTCATCTTGTGACTTACTTCCAGGAAACACCGACTTGTGTCATGCCTGTTTAAGTTAAATGATTTCTAGCGTGAAATATATACATATCTACATACTAATCTAAAAGAGCTGCTTCGTTGGCCTGGCTAGCGTTTCAAATCAATTATAAAATCGCCGCGTCTTTTAATAACACGAGCTCTAGAAGGAATGGAGCACTGCAGGTGGGCCTTCATTTTCGACAACGCATGTCCTGATAAAAATGTTTTGCGACTCATCAAACTCGCGTCGTTATCTCGTTAGACGCTGACTCTTAAGAATTCGTCATATTTGTCGAATCAGCACTTAATGGATCAAATTCTATGTGATCAGTCAATCTGCATGGCACGGCTCTAGCGGTAGAGACCAAAAGTCACCTTCTTTCTAACCAAAAACGACGATAAACAAGAAAAGATTGAAGACGAAGAGGTCAAAATCGGAGATTGCATACGTTTGTGTGTAATATGTCAACCTCAACACTGACTTAGAGGCAATCCCGAATGCTGGTGCAGAACTAGGCTGAATCGTCGTCCACTAACCATATATGCTATGCTATGAGTTATATCTGTTGGAATGGGAAATCCTTCTTTTCGAAAGTTCGGTGACGGGCAGGGACTGGTAGTAGGAATTGTCGCCACGTTATGTGTTTGCCGTCTGCTTTCAAAGATGATACTTTGTTTTATTATTGTTGATACATGCTATGATACGTTGTGTATGGGGGTAGGGCGCGATCATCTAGCATTACCTAGCTACTATAGGTTCGATGCGAACACAGGACCAGAAATAGGTAGCAGGAGGAGTGTGAATCTTATCTAAATTGATATTTATGTTTTGAATCGAAATTGGTGACAACATCAGTACCCGTGTCGAGCATTAGTGTATTCCATCCAGTAAATTGCGGCTTTTCATTCATAAAACGCCTCCGTCCGAGCTACTGTGCCCTGAGTTGGTAAAACATGAAAGAAAAAGCTATTTTGTCAATGCAGCTCACGCCACTATTCCATGGCTTCGTACGTTTAAAATATTGTAATATATCTGTGCAATGAAGATTTGTGTGATGGAAAGGCTTCGCATATCCTCCGTCGAGTGTGTCGGCGGTGGTCGTATTCCCAACGATCGATACTCTTGATTCCCCTTTAACACTGATTTTTAAAGAAGGCAAAAAGCTTTTAGAAAGTAAATATTGCATTGTCCAGGTGGCACGCGCTTAGGCTTCATGTCGAAGCCCTTTTTTTCCGCGAAAAAACGCCATTGTAGGCTTCCTGGTCCTGCTGACGATGGCACCCAGATGGAGCTGCGTAATCGACTTCGCTCTTCACTTGCAACTTGTTTGACCTGCAACTTACTAAGACTGCATTTGTTCACACTATTGCAACAGATGCAATTGTTCGGACTGCATAGAGTGATGGCATAGAATCCCTTCAATCAGCAGCTTACTTTTTGATGAAAACTTCTAGTGTCTCCTTGTTCTGTAAGGAGGTCTGACACTGTAGTTGGACCGAATATTTTCGTCAACTATGACACATCAAAGTAACAATTCTCAGTTAAGCTAGGGGGTCTTTTAAATATCATATGGATAACCACGGCCGTCACAAAATACGCGAAAGATAATACAGTAAATCCGGTCATAAACAGATACTGATGGATGGACACCATTTTTTACTACTGGAAATATACTTCTTATGTTAAGCCTCTGCCTAATTCAAGCTAACGTTTAGCCGTTGCATATATCTTACGGGTGAAGATTTGAAAACAGAGAGTGAATACGCTGAAACTATCAATGTTTATTGTTTTAGTTTGACGGGCGGCATTATCAGGTATCTTATGCAACGCGCATTCATCCAATTTATCTGCAAAACTTCTTGTGGCAATTCCATAATAGCGTTTTAAACCGAGTTTAGCCTGAACAGAACGACCGTCTGCAATAAACTGCTAGCGTTCTTCCAACACGTGTACCCAGCCGAGTATCCCACAAATGCTCCTGCACAGTTATCTAAAACTGTCCACCCGTATGTATTTGAGATGGCTGTACACCTACGATTGACGCTATTTCGGTAACTCATTACATTTAAATGTCTCTCCGTGCTGCACTTCGAGTCATAATTAAGTACTCGAATTATTGTAATGAGAGTGTGGCGCCACTTGAGTAGATCGATTCTAAAATACCTTCCAAATGTACAACGAGTCAACTGGCTATAACGTACACGATAAACTTGAGCTGGCAGCGCGCATCGGCCTACTATTTAACCAGATAATGAACTTACTCTAGCACCATAGTAGACAAGAGGCAATTAATACGACTTCTCTGCATATGGCCAACATGACGTATAATAGACGATGCTTTCAAATGCCGAATCAGGAATGCTCCAGAACATAGACGCAAAATCGACAGTTTTTCTAGCAAGCCATAGAAAATTATTTTCTTGAAAGCCCAGTGGGCCTGCCAGGCTGACACGCTAGCGTGACGTCTTTGCTTCTTCTCCCGAGACACCCCACTATCCTCGACGTTCCTTTATTTGTCGCTTTGTCTTTTTGGATGGCTCCGGCTTTTTCCAATGAAAGCGGAGGCTTCATCGAACCAATAAAGTGGGAAGCAGCCGTCAAGTTGGTAAGAGAGGCGGGTGTCGGCGTTACGTACGTCCGAACGAAACGTGCAAGTCATAGATTACCTGTATCCTGGAGACAACATCCAGTTATCGGAAACATAGCTTTAGCCCCGACCTCATCCACTACAGACGACATATGTTGTCGTCATCCAACTCCGTTGCCCCCAGTCACCTCGCTGACCTGGTTCTCTTCAATTCTAAACTATTATCGTCGGCAGAGCTTTTTATAGAATGGCTGACTGTTGTCAGGCCAAGCCAAGCCGAGAAGTCTCTTACCTTTCCGTTGGTCTAGTTAAGGGAAAGCCTTTCGTCCCAGAAACGTCCCTCTCCCCGTTTTCTTGACCCTCCCGGTCTAACCCGGTGTGGGAGTTGGCTATGCAGGAAATACACAAATAGTATATGCCTTAGACAAACATCCAGTAAAAAGCAAGCGTTGGTGTAAAGGTATAATCAGCGGCGGCGGCGGCGGCGGCGGCGGCGGCGCCGCGCTTCACCGTTCGTATTCACATTCGTATCAGTGGTACAATGGTTTACTTTAGTGTTAACGCGTAAATAAATAACAGTGTCGCTCGAAAAAAAAAGAAAATAGCAACCACTGGCCGCAGATTATTCTCGTCTCGAATGATTCAATGTACGTGTATAATAAATCCATGCATTGGGTCTTTTCGTACAGAGTGAAGTTTGTATGAGCTGTAACGGGTTAGTTTGGTTCTTTAAGGGCCCTTACGAAACCTGCTTTCATTTCAAATTTACGCGCGGAAGCGTGTAAAATCAACAGTTAATAGAAATTTACGCTGACCAGAATCACGGAGTAAGCAGCAGTGAACGAAAGTTGAGCCAACCTAATACACAAATTCAGAAATAGCTAAAAGAAATTGGAGTATAACGAAGCAATGTTCCGCTGCTTACCTAACCTATCCTCTAAATATTATTACCAGGCGCGGAGTCTCGACGAAGAAGCGTAGCATAAACTGCCAATTGACTTTTCACCTCTCTATTTCTGTGAGGCAAACAACGGGTTCGACGAACACAAACACAAACACAGTTAGATATGGTTGCAGTTGCATCACTTCATTTAAAAGAAACGAACTTAACACAAGTTACAATGATAATCTTATATGGGTTATGAGAATTTCTCGGGCAAAATACTCTTGAGGTACTTGACAATATGACAAAAAGAAAACGTTTCGGAAGAAACCGTTAGATTAGATTTCTGATAATGGGCTAGCAAAAGGTAAACGTGATGCGTGTAAAACCCAAATCATTTTTATTTTTGGTTCCATTTAATGACTTGTGTCTGAACATTCACGACAAAAGGTCTCAACATTTAGCTGTTGAACAAAAAAAATAGTAAGTCTAGGCCTTTTCGTGAAGACGGACCTAACGTAACCCTTTCATTCAAGGCCAGAGCTCTTTGCAAGTTTCGCTCAAAAACACAGTTCAAAAACACTAGCATATCAAATAGTTCTAGCACAATTAGAATGGATTACCTTAATTATTTATTTCGCGTAAGTATTTTTTATTCTAACTTAAATAAAGTTAAGTCGTTTTGCGTACGAGCCTATACGTATTGCTTCGTGTAGCATAGTACAAATGAATCCTGTCACACAGAATCGTACGCAGCTACGGTTCGTTTGAGACGGCTGTTGAATACTGAATCTCTCTGAGATTAGTGCGCAATTATAAACTACCATATTGTGAGCGAAGCATCGCGTCTACAGGCGGAAACTATCTAGGCATATTTACTTTTCACTATTAAATTGATTATATTTACATGGCTTAAATATGATACTGCCTTGTTACGTTAATGATGTAAAAATATTTTTCATATTAACCAAACTCCTCTTTTTCATTTGTCTTCGCAGAGCTGTTACTAGCCCCTCTGAATGCGGCACTCTTCCTCGAAACGGTACGTTACCGCTTAGTTTGAGAATCCACGCAATGGCGGTATCACCCCATACATCGGTAGGAGGAACTGTTCCGTTTCGAAGCAAGAACACGCCATCTTCTGGATCTCCTAACTCGAACGATCCTATCTCCCCTCAGAGGTAAGCTTCAGAGCATACTTCAAATCAGGTCTACCAACGTTTACAATACACATCGCCAACTTCTAGATTCCAGCAGCGACTCACGCATAAGGTAGATCAAGGTCGTATGCGCTCAAACCGAGAAATTCGTACGTGTTTATATGCATGCCATTGAAACCTATATTTCGCTACAAATTTGATGAATCCTAAGTTACATTAGCACCTTGTTATACCTGTATGTGTAGAGACGATCTAGTTCCTGCTTTTTCATTTTATTCCCCTTAAAGAGAAGCCTAGCTTTATGATTGTACCTCTTCTATACGTTTGTTCGATAACTGTTCTTTTCATATTACAGATACATCACGGCAACGCAAAATGGTCATACAGTGGTAGGTCAAGGTTTCAAAAATGGTCAGCTTGCTACACACGTATGAGATTAGTTGGACGTTGTCCAGCGCACAAAATGCCTGAGGGGTCCTGAAAATATAACTCGCGCTGTATGAAGGCTGAGTAAGCGCGCAGTAACAAAGTGAGCAAAAACGGCAGATGTAGATAAAAAAAAATCGCAAACAATGCAGATAGTAGGAACAAACGAGTCCGGAAAATGGAATAATAAGGAAAACCTGGACTGAGTGGCGGATTTGTGGATTTTTGTGGACACAAAAGAGAGCAACGAAGGTAATAACAACAAGAATAGGAAGAAAAAAGAGAAACCAAAAAAGCAAACGATTTTCTGCTGAGCACATGATAGGATAATGGTGTGAACAAATTGAAAGTCAGGTAAGTGAGCGAGCTCTCAATCGGTGCAAGCGAATGAATGATTGTATCATAACTTGTCCCCTGGCTATCTGTGCTACTGGTTAAATAAACAAACGCAGCAATAGTAAGTAGTAGGGCAGGGCAACAGGAAAACGAGGTAATCTCTCTGTCAGCATTGGGGGTTATATTCAGAAGCAGAATATCTGGGAAGAGGTATTCGCACTGGCGGCTAATCGGCGCACCGATGGAAGCGGCTGCGTCCGAGGATGAGGGTCAACGAAAACGACAGCTCGATCAATGCAGAGTTTGTTTATATGGGAAAGTGTTGCCGGTAACCGACCGTGAGCGAATACACGAGAGCTACCTCCTAATGAGCAGTCAATTTAACATAATATAAAGAAATGACGACAAAGCAAAGCCAATCGCAACAGCCGATGCTGTTGCAACAACAGTTCTATTAGCTATGACAATGTTTGCTGCTACATCCTTCTGTAGAACCCATTCTACATGAAAGTGAATGTGTGAAGATCGCAGCTTCCGCCCCATCTCGTTGGGCTCAATTGATATTGATAACAATAAGAATTATCATTACTATTGATAGAATTACAATTATTGCGTTCCATAATTATTCTAACTGGACCGCTTGCGCAGCTACACAACCAGCAGCATTAGTTAGGGGTAGACAAACGCAAAGGCAGTAACAAAGGAAGCGAGGCAACACTAGAAGAACTTCAATACATTGTGTGAATACGTCAATGGCTTTGTGATTAAATGGAGGTAGTTATGAATCGTCCAGCGACCCCATAACAACCACATGCATGATAAAGCGACATCACTTGTCTCGACAACGAACCAACTTGCCGTGATATCAGTCTATAAACACTAATCTATCTTCACCTAATCAACTGAAGTGTGGCGGCCACTCGCAACGTACCAGCCAGTCAGAGATTTAGCAGCTACAAGATAATGGCTGGTGGTTTCTAAGTAAAGATGCAGATGCGTCCGGTGTCAACTGTATCAAACCGGTCGCCATACGTGCGCAATATACAATTGTAGTAACAGCCAACAGTCACTAACACCGGCATAACCCTAACAATCTTTAAGAAAAAGAACGCTAGGAGAGGCCTAGAGACCAGAGGGCGGACTGCTCAACTGTGTACAGATTACAATTCATTACCGCATCCTATTAGAAAAACGCGTACATAGTGCATACACAACGAAGACGCACGGCGAAATATCCACACAAATACACAAAGACAAATATAGTCAGACAGACGAACGCACAGATTATGCGAGATCCTGACGTAAATAGGAGGTAAAGAGGACTAACGAAAGACGACTTAGACAAGCCAACAGCAATACAGGCATCGACGCTATTGAAGGAGGTAGTAAAAAGGCATCATGTATTAAGCGCGATTTTTACAAAAATTTTACACCTCTACTCAAAAGTATTGGCCATAAAACATGAGAGATCGAACTAGTTAAAGAAACAAAGGTTTTTATTTATTCATCTTGTCAACGCTGACAAGATATTTTTGACAGAGATACATTTAACTGTGACTTTGGTAAACGGAACTATCGGAGGGGTGAATTGTAACTTGCGCCGCTGAAAGCGGCGCAACAACGCGTGTTTCCACAAACGTACTCAAAGTCACCCTACACTTTAGCAACAATGTCATAGGTTTTAGAATGGAATGATCCTATAATATGTCTAGACATTTTTTTATCCTGTGCTTCACGTCTTTAGAATTTCGCTCACGTTTCCACGGTGCCATAAAAATAATAACCAGCTATTTTTGTCATCTGACTATCAAATGTTGCTAATCTGAAACCGCGTCTCAGCTTTTACCAACGCGCACATCGATTCCTCATATTGTAGAATCGGGTTCCTACTAACGGATTTATGAGCATAGGCTAAAGCTCCTAACTGATGACAATAGATCTTTTGAAGAAATGTAGAAAATGTATGTACGTATCCCAACCCAGCGAAGGTTGGGAAACGAACCTAAAAAATTATAGAAAAAACCTCATTCAAGTCGACTAAGCTGTGTTTTGCGTCATAAATCATTTATTTTACTAGCCAGTGGTTCGTCAGCTATGAAATCCGAATTGCAGACGCGAAAGTCATGTGAAACGTCTTTAATATACAAGGCTAAATAAAGCATTAATAACAAGCAACGTCATAGGTAGCAAACATCAGAGGATACAGCGTAGGGCAACAGACTATTGAAAATAGCCCAAAAGATTAAAATTCGGCATGAGCACATCGCATCATAGGTAGAATATTGAGAAAAATCGATTTTAATACAAACTATACAGATCGTAATGATGAGTTCGGTTAGAAAACACGCATCGCTGACGGCTTGTAATATTACAGTAATTGAAATTTTCGGTTTTTAAGGACACATAGGAAAAGGACAAGGACAGTATTGGAAATTATACTTGTTGTTAACTGGCTGTGGTATGCTATAGTTGGCAGGCTGCACATCTTTACATGGCTGAGAGCTTCCAAGTCTTCCTATTTAAATAAGCGAAACGATACCTTTGTTCCATTTGTTATACGAAAGGATCGAGCACAACAGCAGCATATAGTTTCAGTAAAAATCACTAATAACTGAGGGCAATGCCAACCGTAAAAAATACCATAGTCTTAAAAAATCACTTTATTTATAATACGTTTCAATGCGCATTAGTGTGCATCGATGTATGGCTGTTATAATTCAAATTGTCTTTCGAAAAGCTGATCCGTTCCGTGTTTTGGAACAATTTTTAGTAATATTAGTAGCCACTGGTGTGCATCACAACAATTGTTATATAAAATAAGGAGTACAGTGTACTTCTTAACGAATTTACAATCATGCGAAGTATAATTTTCCAGTGAATTATTTACTGTGGACTATTTTACAGAACCAAGACAAAAACCGTAGCAGAAGCCGAACCTTCTTTTTTTTTATTGGATTAGTGCAAAGATGAACGAGTGATATTACCACCCAACTATAGAAGAAAAACGATGCAAACGGAGACACACATAATTAACACACCGAAACCAGGCATGTAGGAAGATGCAGATGTGACAATATTGCTAATAACTATGATGATGATTATGGAGATCGAGGACGGCGGTGATGATTATAATGAACATGTAGCGTTGTGTATAAAATGTACATACAAGTGCGCCCCCAACTAACAAATGACGCGTTTAAGGGGGAATCGGCTTATTTTGTAAAATAAAGATTTTAATGTGTGTAATGCCTGCTCAAATATGATTTTGGTCTTTCTTCTATTATATAGTATATCAATTCAATCGGAATGTAGTGTTTCGAGCAGTTTTTTTCAAAATCTGGCAAATATGTTTTTATTAAATTTCGCATCAGTTTTTAAAAAGACGAAATTAATCAAATTTTAATGAAATAAGTCAGTGTGATAGAAATGAGACAATTGAACTGCATGCAAATAGAACCTCTTACGGACCGAATAAAGCTCCCGTTGTTCACCTTGTTGTATCTGAAAGCAGAGTGTTGTTTTTCCGGGGATTCAGTAGTAACCATCCTAGCTGCAACGAGTCCGTGACACGCCAACTTTGGTACGCTGAAGAAATGGCAAACTTGCATAGATACGATAACGAACGCGTTTTGCACCGAAGTGTTTACAACCTCAAAAACTGTCCCATTGAGTTCGAGTATGTTTGACTCTACGACAAAATGCTATAGTACACACAATATCTGCGGAAAAACTTACACTTCCTCGATAGCATAAAATAATCTATATGCATGTTTTCCATTTACGCAATGTTATTTATATCAGTAAAAAAGAAAAACGCGACCAATTACTTCAAAATCTAATTCATCGTGAAAAAGATCTTCGCAAATAATGCCGTATTTACTTATTACTGGCCTTACCGACAACAACAATAAGCGCGAAGGGGGTGTAGGAAACTCCTAGACTTCACAAGCTTTATAGCTTACGTGCTGCTTAACTATTTCTTGCTTCGACGTGTTCGTTGAACCCAAGAAGATATAATTCAAAATCATCAATCAAAACTTTCATACGATTCCCTCTATTGATTATGTAACGCTATTAGAGGAATCTGATCAGACCATGGAATAAACCTTATTAACAATATGTTCGTGAGCCTCGGTTACTGCGTTAAGTTTGTCCCCGTTTATTCGCTACTATGCCCTCATGATGGAAAGAAACTGACCACGTTTCCGATGCGTATACATATACACGGAGTAGCATACCTGCCCCAACTTTGAACTGTGCTTGCTTTTGAAGCTGATTATATTTATCCAATGATCTAGCTCGGTAAATGGCTATAGATGTGTAGTGGTCACATGATTATAAATAAAATACACGTCGTCTACGTATGTAACGATTTCCTCCTACACACAGAACGTATCGCTAAAACGTACTTCTTTTATCGGCTAACTGTCGATATGCTACAAAATTTGGGTAGTGACACTTGTCTGCTTGTCTCAAATCAATTTTTTATATAAATGATTTCCGGTTATGTTTGATTTTTCGCAGTGTAATTATTCTGTGTTAAAAATAAAATCAAATGTTCACAACTGTACTGTTGTGGTCCGAGCTATAGTTATGCCAACAGTGTCTCGACGGATGAGCCTTAAGGGCAAACCTAATTCAGTACCACCCATCACAAGTGAAAGCATGCAAAACGTAACACAATTCGTGTTGAATGATTGCGAGGTTTTGATTATGATGTCGCACAGTTTAGTAATCGAATACGAATTTTGGCAAGTTCGGCATGGGTCCGTTTTCACTTACGTGATCATTTTGCTAAAGCGACAATTTATTTATTTATTTTCAATAGCGATGCCATTATACGGGTTTCTAAAGAGGTACTGCACAAGTGAGGCTGAAGTCCTGGCTAGTCGCTATTGCCATGCACCCTTCATTATTACTATCACTCGTGTTTTTGGAAAATTAAGATCTCGTACCTTCACTTGCTGACTGGTTTTCGTTAAAGGCCTCTGATAAGTGCATCGTCTACAGAAACACTAAACAGCAACATCGGAAAGGAAACTGCTGTCTAAGAGGAGAAATTCAAACACAAACTATTAATTGAATAGGGTAAACTTACAGCCAGTGTACCATTCTAGATGTCTGCAAGAGCGCTGCACATATTTTATTATTTATAAAAAAATTTATTATTTATAAAAATTTATAAGAAAAGGAAGGTGCTCCGAATGCTTGAAGTTTAGCAGCGAACAGGGCGCAGGTGACATTGTTCTTCAGATTTTCGAGCTTACTTAGCGGTATTGAATGAGTTTTTTTATCTTCACTGGCTGATTACCATCTGAGTCTTGTCGATTAGGCTTAACAATGGCCAGGTCTATATAAATACAACTTCATTAAAAGGTTAGAAGCGTAGCTTGTTGCCAAACCAAAACACATCTGCTGTTATAGCAAAATTTGGCCTAGGTGTTACCCTTTCTAGGGCTCCGATACTCGATCTCTTTTCCTACACAAAAGAGCAAACATTTACAATTATTTTATTTAGAATAATTTAACGGGTCAAGAAAATGAAATAACAAATAGAAAACGAAACTTGCTTAGTACTTGTATCAAGTGTTTATCCGAGCTAAGCCCTCGCAATATTGGTGAAAACAGTGGCCTTTGGCCAAGTAGGGATTTATTACTGGTACAATCGCTTTAAGAATGAAAATTAAGAGGTCGAAAACTCCGAAAGAAGTGAGTAGACCTTAGGACCTTACGTAAGAGCGAATTGTTGCGATCACGCGAGTGTTTGAGTAACCCGGAGTATGGGCAGCACTACATGATAACTCAGTCCGGATTTCCAGAAATACTTGACCTACAGAAAAAACTAAAAATGAAAGCGGAAAATGCGTTCTGCACGAACTAAGCTCAGGACAGTCGGAAAATAAGGCATTAGGTGCCGAGCTTTTAGCTCATTGCTTGCCGCACTAAATCAAGTATAAAGTCTAAAGGTAGACATTGACACATAACAGCTTGCCCTGCAGTGATTAAAAATAATAACCACTGTGCTTTTAGGATAAGATAATGAAACTCTCGGAGCACGAATTAATATTTTTTTTGATTATTTGAAATGTTTGTGGATTGATCTCGCTGTATTGCTTTTCTGCAAGTCTAAACCAAAGAGTCACAGTGATTATGATTCTAGATGGGACCTTCTAAAAATAGATTTCAGATGCACATTGAACAAGGTTAGATAAAGTGTTGTTATACATTGGTGTAAAGAATCTAGTTTAGAATTAACTTCCATAACTGATTACGACCATTAGTTATGTCCGTATGGAACCTTTCTTTGCACCTGAATTCTAGAGTTCGAAGTCGCTTTGGGCACGGATGCCGCCAGGTCCGTAGTTTAGCATATGAAGCAGCCAATCTTCAAACGTGTGTGTCTTTAGCATGACGCTTAATATACAAATATCTAGAACGATATAGAAATATCGATGCATATGCAATTTAAGTTATATGACTGATTAAAATTCATCTGCGTTGGTGAAACAACCGCTTATGCAATAGAGCATACTATTAAAAAACATCCTATGATATTTCTCCACTATGCATCTAAAACTGACCAACTTAAAAACCTGCTTATGCTTTTTTGTATTAGCACGCTTAATTAAGTAACGATGGGGCTTTAGCAATTGAGTTAATCGTTAAGCGCACCTCACCGGCCATACGACACTGACGTACGTGCTCTGTTAAATCTGTAAAACTTTAAGTAGCAGAGATATGGGTTAGCGACTAGATAAGGCTATTTATTCGCTAACGCTAAATAATGATTCTATAAAAACGTATTCAGTTGATGAAAGGGGTATCACTAAGCAAAGGGATCAGTTAGAAGGAAAGGTTTGCTGAAGTGTAATATATTCTTGATTAGCATCGAATTGAACATTTATTACTAAACTTTATCGCGCTTTATGTTTGAATTTTTTCGATAACGAATAAGTAAAACAAAATAAGAGTAACGAAAATTTGAATTAAAAATGGTAAGCTATTGGTAGCTTTCTAAGTTTACTACTATTATGATTATTATATATTATATTAATATATCATATATTATTATACAATATATGATTCTGAACTTGATTCAAGCTATCTTTTCCGCTTCCCTTTAAAATAAAGGTAGAGCATTCTGTTTAATATTGCTATGCTTACCCTATAAACCAAGATTAGGATTTTCAAGCATTCCCAAAGTATCCTTTAACTGTTCTCGCAATCTATAAATGTTCTTTCTGCTCTGTTAGTATCTGGCTGGTAAGGTGCAGATGACTCATGGGAAATCGTTATAGTTTGGTAAAGACCTCAAGCAGCTTACTACTGGTATTGACTATGATAGAAATATATGGCCCGGCATCGTCTGTGTAAAATCTGTTTGTATAACCTAGTGGTTTTTGCTAAATGTGAACTAATATGAACTAGAGTTTTTCGAGAACGATACATGCGTTTGACCCAACCAAAAGTATCTATAATATCTTTAATATCATTACGGATAGTTAGCCACTAATCATAGCGTCTTTCTAATTTTTACATTTTATCAGAATCATGATACTAAGTTCTTCAAGTTCAAAATAACTTTGTATATATAGATGAAT
>NW_019213821.1:290444-323384 GCF_002532875.2 Varroa jacobsoni | reverse complement strand
ACGATCTCCATTGATAAGACACATGTAGACCAAATGAAACATAAAGATCCGTTTTCGCTATTCAGATATGGGAAAATCAATTGTATCGTATATGAGAGTCGCGTCGCTGTAATTGTCCGACAAAAAACTTGAAGCACTATACTGTCAAAAGTTCTCGCGTGCAATAGTTCAAAATGTAAGCTGTTCCTGCGGAGTGAGCTGCTGTTGTTGTTGCTGCTGCTGCTGTTGCTGTTGTTGCATAGCTGCCGCCATTTGGTCGGTTTCCATATGTGTGGCGTGGCCAGCCATACCCTGGTCGGATGGCCCTGGCTGCTGACCCATGTGGGCGCCCATGTGACCGCCCATTAGGGCGTCATCTGGTCCACCGCCTCCGCCCATTCCGCCGCCGCCGCCTACGTAACCGCCGCGCGGCGAAGGTGATGGTCGTGGGCTTGGCTGTGGCTGTGGACTTCGGGTGACCATGTTTGGCGGTGGCGAATTGATCATCGGCGCGCCCATTGGTGAGCCCATAGCCTGTTGATTCTGACCCGGATAGCCTGTTAATGACTGCTGAAACTGTTGGTGGCCCTGATGATATACACGCTGCTGTTGAGGTCCTCCAACTCTTTGTTGATACATGACCTGCTGGGGGCCAGGTCCGGGAAACCGTTGCTGTTGCATCATTTGCTGCTGTTGCTGGCCAGGGCCCATCTGCGGCCGTTGGTAGCCCCATTGCTGTTGTTGCTGTTGTTGTTGCTGCTGTTGCTGCTGTTGACCGCCTACCTGGGGTGCGCCTGGAACCATACCACCTTGCTGGGGGTTCACCCCTACCGCACCGACGCCCTGGCCCATCTGCGGCTGTCCAGCGCCTGCTTGTTGACCCTGCCAGAGAAGAATAGAAAAAAATAAACGTGATGTAATAATATCATAACATCACGAAATAATTTTATTATTAATTCGATGGTTTAAAAAATGTAAATGTACATATTTATATGTATTATGTATATACACCTCAATCAGCTGTTAACTTCTCACGGAAGCTCCCCACAAGCTGTTTACAAGCAATATATAATTATAGCAGAGCCTTTAATATGATCGCGAACAACTTTTTCAGTATCACCAGCTTGCTTCGCTAGCGCATTTAATACAACTGTATTCAGCACCATAGTATTAACTTTATAACAGTAATACTTCAATAACAACAACGACAACTGTTACCATTTGTCACCTCTCTAACACCGTAACGTACCTGCGGATTTTGTTGTTGTTGTTGCTGCTGCTGTTGCTGCTGTTGACTCTGTTGATGATTTTGCTGGCGTCTGATAAAGGCAGCCATCAGCTGCGGGTTCGCTCGGAGAATGGACAGTACCTGTTGCTGTTGCTGTGGGCTAGATGGGCTCTTAAGGGTTTGAATAAGCTGTTGAAGTGGGTTCATAGCTTGGCCGCCACGAGGAGGTCCCATGGCCACCGGTCCACGACCTTGACCCATGCCGGGTTGTTGGCCCATGCCTGGCTGGCCACCGAGGCCCCCCATGGGCTGCTGACCCATACCTACGGGCTGGGGCCCTCCATGGTCCATCTGACCCATCTGGGGCTGATTTGAGGGACCGGTCATTTGCTGCTGTTGTGGTTGCTGCTGCTGCTGCTGTTGGCCCGGCCCCGGCTGGCCCATTTGTTGCTGCTGTGACACCATTTGCTGTTGACTGCCCTGTTGGTAGCCGGGTGGCGGCGACTCCCAGCGCTGTTGGCCCATCGTGCCCGGGTTCATGGGCCGCTGCGGCTGCTGCTGTTGTTGCTGCGGCTGCATCGGTCCACCGGGCCCAGCGGACATCTGAGGGCCGCCGGGCGCCCCCATTTGTTGGCCACCTACACCGCCCATGGGCTTACCACCTCCTCCCACGCCTGTTACACCACCTCCAGGGCCCATCGAGCCGCCGTTGTTTGCGCCTCCGTACTGACCTCCTCCTTGCATCATATGACCCGCTTGGCTAGTTTGTCTGTAACGGTGAAAAATAAATCATAAACATGGCTATTTACATGCGCTAATGCACCTCTACACCTTAAACAAAAAACTGTCATACTGACATATTTGAGATGAGGCACTGCCAGAGGTTCGCTGCGCGAACTACGTTGATGAAGTTGTTGATCGATTAATGCATGCACCTGTTACTCACTTTATAAAAATCACCCCATTGTGTCGCACAGTGGTGTATCAAATGTAATAACAAGAACATATAGGTCTCAATGATGTGCTACAAAATTCAGTATTCTAAGCATTATCCGTAATTTTTATAACGCTTACCGTGCCACGGATGCCTGGACATGTTGTAGAGCTTGCATGACGCCCGGTGACGGTCCGCTTCCTGGTTTTCCTTGTGACATCCCGCCGCCTGGTAGGCCGCTCATAGTGCCACCGCCTAACGGACTTGGCGCGGGTGACGGTTGCGTGGGTTGCGCGGCAGGTGCGGACGAGCAGGCACCGCCGGCCGAGGCGGAGCTGACGCCGGTCATGTTGGCTGCCGTCGAACTGGCTGTGCTCGACATAACGCGATTTTGCATCGCGGCAATGCGCCGATTAAGGATTTGGGCCTGCAGCACCCGTTGTTCCAACTGAGTCTGACGAAGTTTTGCTTTGATGTTGGGACAATATGGAACCAAACATTTCGCCTCCTGGCAGTGCTTGGCATGATATACGCATAGCGCTATAAGCTGCTTGCAAATATGGCAGCCATTATTGGTCTTTCGCTTACATGATTTCGCGTGCGTGACGACCCTTTTCATCCTCTGGCACGACGGCTGGCAGCAGTTGGCATTGCGGCACTGGCATGCGTGCACCAGCGATGCGATACAACGCTGAATCGACTGGCGTCGATCCTGGGGATTGGCGGTTCCGGACACACTCGACGAGTCACTGCCGCCTGAACCGTCGTCGAGATCGAGACCTAACCGTTCCATCTTGTGAGGGTGGCCATCCTTTTTGTAACACGGTACACAGAGATCGAAGTCGTCGCACACGGTACAATGGTAACGTGTTTCGACGTTGGCTTTGCAGCTGTTACACGTGTACACGAACGAGTCCTTGTTCTGGTTATGTAGCTCGTACAACATAGCCATCGAGCTGTAACGACACCGACGGTACGATGAAAACTCATAATGTTTCTCGCGAGCTAGCGTTAGGAACGCATCTCGGCCATCCATAAGCTCACATGACATTAACGGATCGGGATCATTGATGGGTGGTAGGCTCGCGGCAGCCTGAGCTGAATGTAACCGTATCGTAAAGAAGTTTTCCTTGTGTTTGTCCATTGTGGCAAACACCTTTCCGGTGAGATCATTACCACCGTGAGCCGAATTGCTCTTCTTGTTGTTTTTCCGTTGCTGGTTTTTACTCTTGCGGTTTTTCTGGGCCTTCTTCTTGCCCGGATTCGCGGGATCATCAGGTCCATCAGCTTCGTCGGCTTCACATGACGCATCTGCTGCCAGTGCTTCCTGCTTGCGCCGCTCCTCCTCTTCTTGGTCCAGCTCTTTAATCGAGTCCTCCAGCACATTTGGCCAGAAATCTCCTTCAAAATAGGGCAGTTCGCTCGCCGACTTGAGGTTGTCTTCTAGCGCCTGCTTATGGATATCTTTGTATTCGATGACGATTCTCTCGATGATTGCTTTGTCCAACATTTTCTTGTACCAATCTTGTAGCCGCTTTGGCTTGGGTATCTTTTGCTCCGTAGGATGGCAATGGAAAATATAATCGTCTCCCTCGCTCGGAGGGCACGCCCAAATATGGGCCATAACATAGCCTAGTTGCTTGACATATTCCAGATAGCCTAATAATATTTCATGGTATACTGCCGTCCGATACTGCTTGGGTCTGAAGAAGTGCACAGAGTCGAGGTACGCAATGTACACTCTCCGGGTGTTGGGCGCGCGCGCCTCATGGCCGTACTCCTGCACATGCATTCCGAAGAAACAGGTGTCCGCGCCGTCGATGTCCTCAAAAGCGAACATACACTTCGCGCGGTATGGAAAAGTCTCTGGCCACACTCCGGTATCAACGAAGCGGGATTTCATGCCAGGCTTAACCTCCACCATCTTGTCCGAGACGGCCACGACGCGAATGAACACCTCGCCCGCGCCCGAGTTCTTCTTCTTCAAGTAGGTGTTGACCCTGTTTTCGAGAAAATTGGACAACTTGCACGTCGGCAGTCGCTTTGCGCAGAACTTGTTTTCGCGTCGCTTCGATCCTGTAATACAACGAAGAGAAACAACCGAGACGAGCAGACCACAAATGATGTATGATAGATGGTGATATGTAGCCATAGCAAATAGACAACTGCGGGTAAATTACAACTAGAAAGCAGTGTGCACTCGCAGAAGAAAATGGTTCACTTTACAATGTTTTCGATTACTAAAAGTCGCTTTCTAGGAGAACTTCATTTATGAAAATATGTCTCACCCTTAGCTTTGAGGCATCCATCGCAGGTGAATCCTTCTGGCCATATATTTCCGAAATGCAGAACACAAACTTGGTGAAGTTTGCGTCCGCAATCAGAACACTCGACAAAAGGTTCAAGCTCGAGATGATCATTCTTCATCTCAACGAACTGCTTTTTAGGAATCGTTTGGCTAGGCCACTGTGGGTTAGCACCTGTTGGGTCATCTGATATTGTTACAGTTTCTCCCGGTATTTCCTGAAAAGAAGAAACATCGTTGAAAAAATAAGTTCATAATCAATTTGATACTGTAGGCTATCCTATATAAACATCTCAGTGTATTCAGAAAAGATCAGGTGGACTATTATTTGATTAACAGTATATAGTCAATTTATACTAAACCAGAAATAAGCTGAATGGCTTTATTTGCACACACTTAGTTATTATACCAGAAAAATAGTTCACTTTCCCTATTGGCTCCAATTTGCCTGAGTGGCAAAGTACCTCAACTTATAGGCCCCCTTTCTGCATGAAACGTGGACAAAAACACTCACCTCAAAGCATTTGGCGCAATATGTATAACGGTTTTGGTAGCTGAAATACTTAGTGTCTCTGGGGATGGCACAAAGCTGCTTTCCGAAGCAGCAGAGCACTTGCGGCTGATACACGTACTTCCTGCCACAGCAATAGCCCAATGACGACATGACGGGATCGATCTCCGCCTCAAACACCTCTGCAAGCTTTGTGCAGTACTTGTACACACGCGATGTCTTGCGGTTATACAGCCAGGCGTTGTCGAACATGAGCCAGACGTCGTCACAGTACTCCCACGGATCTTTGTATTGACCAGTATCCAATTTTCTCTTGATGGTCGAAAGGTCCATCGGTTTCTTGACGATGTCGAAGTAATCGGGGATCTGCAGCACTTGTGGGTCCACCGGCTGACGGAATGGTAAGCTCTCCGGGTCCTGTCGATAGAGCTTTTCTAGTGTCGGCATTAACGCTTGCCGAAGCTCGTCAGGTTTAAAGGCCTTTCGTGGCACTTTGGTGCCCGCTGGTTTAGGCGTTGCTGTCTCACTTGACGCTACACTTGGCGGCTTCTCATCTTTCACTTCTATTTTTACATCTCCATTCTCAGTCTTCATCTCGGCTTGAACGCTCTGAGAACTCTGTACGCTTCCTGGCGCCTCTTGTTTTACAGATGCAGGCTTACTGTCGAAGTCCATAGCTTCCTGCTTGATGGCCGAAGTAACCTTACCGCCGACCGAGGCGGGGTTATGATCAGGAACTGAACTGGGAGGTTCCTGTTTGATGCTTTGCACACTGTCTGGTGCGTTTACTGATGGCGGAGGCCCTACCGATGTAACACCTCCAGCTGGGCCACTTTGGTTCTGCTGAGTCTCCTAAGAAAAGGGTAATAGCAAATACTTAATGAACATCTCGCTAATCTACCGCCATACAGCATACAAGTACATCAGACATACACATTTACTTCGACATCTTGCAAATGTTTCTATATATGTTGTCTTTCTTTTACGTCACAAGATGCATACCTATCTTGTTTCTTTGATAACTGTTGTAATAGCTTTTAGTGACAACATTCCCATAACCGTTTTTGCGCTCGCGGCGCGTACCCCACAGATGGTCGCCCTCAACACGAACTTAAAGTATTAGTAGTTTTTGTAACACTTTGCACATGCCATCCATGATTCCAAAATAAAGAACACATTAATAATAATTA
Organism: Varroa jacobsoni; assembly: GCF_002532875.2. Lineage (NCBI taxonomy): Eukaryota > Metazoa > Arthropoda > Arachnida > Mesostigmata > Varroidae > Varroa > Varroa jacobsoni. Next base: position 317,237 of record NW_019213821.1, on the reverse strand, counting down.
AATTAATCTGAATTGTTAAGAAGAATACGTAACATCTATGTACATTCATCGTGCAGATAACTAATCGGTTTGATCTTTTTCAATGTTGCCTACTGCTACTCAGTCAGTCCATCATAAAATCGTCACTGACGTGAAATTTAATTCTATAAAATAATTGTGAGAGAACTATAAAAACAGAGATAGCAAAGAGAAAGGACGCGCGAACAACAAGATAACAAGAAGGCGGGCTATAATATATATATATATATATATTTATATATATATATACATATATATATATATATATATATATATATTTGAAAAGAAGGATGATACGGTGTTGTCATGGAGTTGGTTTTTGGTTTGTTTCTGTATATTGTAGCTGCTACTAACCGATGACCCTAGGGAACTAGTGGGAGCCTCCGAGCCGTGTTGTGCACTAGTGAACTGGCTCGGCGTAGCACCGACGGCTGGCCCTGAGGGCGCGAGGGGGTTTGGGGTTGCCCCGGAACCTGCTGCATGGAACCTATCCGAAGTTGTACTATCGGGGAGGGGAGGCGCCTGCGGCGCTGGGCCCGGTCCGCTGCCCGCACTCTGAAGTGGCATTGGGTTAGGACCGGGCGGTTGAGGCTGCTGTGCCCCTGTGGCCGCCCCCGTCAAGGGACCACCCGATGTGGTCTGGCCGACTGCACTTGCCTGTTTTAGTCCTGTGGATAGCTGACTGGCCAGCAGGTTGGAGTCGACGGCCGGCTTAGGCTCGAGCTCGGCCGGCTCCTCCGTGGCCAATATGGCATCAGGCAGCTGATTTGGTGGCTGCTGTAGGCTGCTCATAAGGCCACCGCCGAGCGCCGTGCGTGGCGGCATCAGACCAGAACCGCCGCCCATCGTCGACCCGGACCCCGGCTGGCCATGACCAGGTTGCGCAGTTAGTTGGCCGTTATTCTGACCTCCGTTCGACTGCTGTTGCTGTTGTTGTTGCTGCTGGTTCGTGCCAAGTGGCCCTCCAATACCTAACGTTCCTGGACCACCTTGCGAACTGGCCATGGCCACCACCGGACCGCCACTTTGCTGCATTTGGCGCTGCTTCATTACCTGGCAAGAAAAAACAGACCATCGGAAAAAATTACTTAATACCAACGAGCAATTATTCTAAAATAGGAAATGCTTAGTTACTTAGCTGTTCTAATTTTAGAAATGTAAACAAAAAGAAAAAACAATCAATTGGGTTTAATGAATACGTACGAGATTAAGTGATAATATACGTCATTTATAAAAATTATGTAAATCACCTGGAATACTGTGAAGATAAAGAAGAAGCAAAAGAGTTTTGCGGATTTAGTTGTGAACAGCTTAATAAACACTAAGCCCGCTATTTGGTTCGATGGTATCTTCATACCTGCTCGAATTGAGCTTGTTGCTGGTTGAAGTCATTGATTTGTTGTTGTGTCTGAGCTGGTTGATGTGACGGTGCTCCCATAGGTCCTGGTCCAGTTTGCGGCTGTTGGTTGTTCAGGAAATTGGAATTAGGACCCATTCCTGACTGGGGCATGCCTTGGCCTTGAAAACTGGGTGGGCCAGTCATCGTATTGTTGATAGTGACGTTGGGGGGTGGCTGTCCGCGTAAACCAATCTGTGGTTGACTGGGTGGCGGACCAGGAAGTGGTCCTGGCATTCGCATTGAAGGACCCGGCCCAGGAGCTTGTCCTGCCGCCGATGCCCCGACGGGACCGCCAGGCTGCATTCCTTGTTGTTGTTGTTGTTGCTGCTGCTGCTGCTGCTGCTGCTGCTGTTGTTGTTGTTGTTGCTGTTGTTGTTGTTGTTGTTGTTGCTGCTGCTGCTGCTGCTGCTGCTGTTGTTGCTGTTGTTGTTGTTGAGGTTGTTGCTGCTGTTGTTGTTGCTGCTCTCGCCGTCTCTGTCGTTTCTCTTCGAGTTCTTTTTGGATTTTGTAAATCTTCTCGGCCAAAAGGTGGTAGTACTCTTCACGTGAATTCGCCTGATCGTACATATCTCCTTCAACCTTCTTGGCGTATGCGACAAGATTTACCATTCGACGATCTTGCATAGCGTTCGGGTCTGGCGTTGGAAAAATAGCCTGGACGATCTTTTGCACAAGATGCTGACGTAGGTCACGGGTGACTGAATTATGCCACTCCTTGGCGCCCGGCTGTCCAGCTTGCTGATTGTTCATCCTATTTGGCGACACGGGCGCCATGAAGGGGCTGTGAGATGGCGGTGGGGTTGGGTTAGGCGCCGGCTGAGATCCTGGTGTTACCCCTACGCCCCCCATGCCGCTTCCCGGACCAACTGACCCCATACTACCAACGATTTGGCTCGCCTAAATGCACATCAAAAGGAAGAGGCAATGAGAAGAAAGAAAATGGTTATATAGAAATGCGTAATAACAAACCTTACTCGGAAACAAATTTTAACAAAGAGAAAATATGATCTTTGGATAGACGCATATCGAGCAATTTAAGTTTTTTAGAACACTGTTCATACATATATCAAATGTGCGCGCGCGATTTAGTCGCTTACCTGGTTTTGTGACGGAGCATATGGTAGACCAAGAGCAGCATACGCCCGCTGCATATCGGCAGGTGACGCCTGTTGCGAATTCTGCTGTGGTTGCTGCTGGGGTCCAGGTATTGAGTTCTGCGGAGCTTGCTGCCGTACGCCTGGCCCAATGGGTACGCCGGTCTGCGGGCCGATAGGACCCGATTGCTGTCCGGTCATGTTGTTGGGAGCCCCCGGGCCAGCCTGGCTTTGACCAAGGCCAGGCTGACCACTGGGCTGCTGGCTCGGACCCCCTTGCTGCGGTGCGCCCTGACCCTGTGGAGGTCCCTGTTGACCTGGTATACCTCCCGGCATGAGCTGCCCGGGGCCTTGGCCCACCTGTCCAGAAGGGGCTTGTTGTTGGCCCTGCTGGCCCGGCTGGTTACCCTGCCTTCGATCTCCAGCCTGCTTGAGAGGAAGACAAATCGGACAATCGTTGCGCGTACAGTTCTTCCAGTGGGAGATAATCTGGCGCGATGATGTACAATGCGTTACCGAGCAGTCCCTTCCGTCCATACATTGTGACATGTGGTTGAGGACAGTCTTCATCGTTCTGCAGTGTGGCACCATGCATTGCCTTTGCTGTGCACCACCGGGAATAGCGCCATTCTGGTGCTCACGCCTCTGGCATTTATGTGCATGCAGCAAAAGCACCAACTGCTGCTGAATTAGTTTTCTTTTTTCGGGATCACCGGCCGCCTGTCCTGCGCCAGGACCTGGCCCCTGTCCACTGGGTCCTCCTGGACCTCCGGCCGTCGGTCCTACGACTGGACCGTTACCGCTTCCAGAAGCGCCACCTGGTCCGCCTGCGGATCACCAGACATCCGACGGAAGGGAAACCAACCACAATGGTAAAGGTTAATAACAACAGCTTTATAGTCAGCCCGAGTTTTGGCTTAATGATTCTATCAAAGCATAGTTTGTTATATATATATATAATTACGCTTATAGCATAAACAATATGTAAAAAGTAAAAAAATATGCGCAATATAAGTATTAGAAAAGACAAAAACAATTACTAGAGTGTGACTGAAGTATAGTGAGACATCCTGGTTAACAAACTAGCTTATCCTTCCCTGCAGGCTAAAGTAGATTATACTGTATTGGTACTTATGTAACACCATTTTGACATATGGTACTCTCATGATCATTTAAAGAAGGGTCGCGAAAGACTCGAATAGGTTTAAGCTAAGTATACAAGATTCCCAGCTTATAATTACAGAGTATAAAATTTTTTAACCGATCTCTACCTGATCCATGCGCATTGTCTCCAGTTGCACACAAAACTCAAACATCGATAGCGATTATGCAGCATAGATTTAAAATTTGTTATAGCAAATACCGAATCTCTCGAAAATGCTCAACCCAAAACTAGTGCCAAGATAAGTACCATAAAAAATATGTTTGACTGCCGTATTTGCAAAAAAATTGCTTTAACTTACTTTTTGACATGTAACAAGAATCGATAACAGTAACAAGTGTTCTGTACCTTGCGACGCATTCATGGGTGCCGCGTTAATCCCAGTCGGTAGCCCCGGTTGACTGGGTGCATTAGGTCCTTGGTTCTGAGGTGGTCCTTGCTGCTGAGGATTCATAGGACCTTGATTCATCATAGGGCCTGCTGGACAAATTGGCCCGCCCACAACGGCACCTTGCACACCTTGATGTCCTACAACATTTTGATTCACTTGGCCGACTTGCCCAGACTGGTTTATTATATGATTGCCCATAGGACCTGTCTGGCCTGTTTGTATATCGCTCATCATTTGATACCTGAAATTTGTTAACAACAAACGGCGTTCTCATTCTTGTTTAGACCATGAATGTTCTTTAGGTGCAGCTACCTCAGGAGTCAATGATAATCAATTAAATCGGTTCAGGTTGTTAATTTGAAGTATGACGTATGCGACGGCATAGCGCAAATACAAGAAACAGATGCGGACCAACATTTTTTTTTGAAACTCTACTTATACTAGTTTTTAGTTAATTTTTGTTATACCTGCTTCTCCGACCCAATTGATTGAACACGGAACTGTAAATTCTCATTATGCAGTTCAATTGTTGTAAACCAATTAAGAACGTTACCTGGGTCTTTTACGCTCCGGCGAATAATGAAATCCAACACAGCGCATCTTGAACTTGTATATCCTTTACGGTTCCTCAACGCCGTAAAGACTTAATTTAAAACTAATTTCTAATACAACACAATATTTTGTCTTAACAACCGTGCAAAGAATCGTCGCATGAATACGGTCAGTTAACTTTTTATCGGCACAAGCACAATTCACTGAATGTCATAGTTCTGTTAGAATATGCTATTCAACCGAATCAACCTGTACGTCATTACCCTGTAATTTACAGTAAATTCGAAACGTCGATAAATACCAACAAATGCTCTGGATAACAGAACAAAAAAACCGTCAAGAAGGGCAAGTTGAATTGGCTTGAAATCTGAACGTGTCAGAAAACACACACTTATCTAGTTTTAAGAGTCACATAAAAAACCTATGAGTTGCCACATTCTTGAATAGCATTCATCAGTAGTCGCACCAATCGCAACAGAGCGTTAAGTTCGTTGATAGTATCACACCGAAACGGCACAGTTTGACAGTCAAGCCAGCATATGATCGCACATTGGTTGACCAAAAACATCACATCTTGTGGCTCTATTTAGCAACCCACTCCTTTTGTTTTACAACACACAGCAGACGACATCGTAGGCGAAACGCGGCTAGCAAAATTATACATCGAAATACGGCAAGAGTGAAAGATAGGGACGGAGAGAGTGGAAAGAGCAGAGGACACGATGCCAATTTCGCTATAATAAATATGCTTTAAAAGCAACAAGGTAGATTTGGTTTATCTTATGCGTGTCCTATCAAAATTCCGGCACTTCTTGTTTAGCAGACTTTTTCTGAAGTGATAGTGAAAGAAACGATACAAGATACGCTCAAGAATAGCGGAGGATAGCGTTTTAAGCTCTGTTTTTATAAACTCCGTGCACGTCCACTTTTCGAAAAGAGTTATGGTTCTGTTGAATTCAGCTGACTGCCTTGAATGGTTTTTATCTCTGTCTTTCGAGTTTTACATCCGTTATCGCTGTTAGGCATTCCGTTAGACGGCTGGCTCCCAGCATGAAACGAAAAATGGTTTTTACCTGGCAGGCTGTTGCTGGACCATAATTGGTCGTTGTTGTTGTTGTTGGGCCTGCATGGGCGTTTGTTGCGCGATTGACATGAGACCTGGTCCGTAATGCGGCGGCTGTCCTCCGAAACGATTTCCGAGGGTCTGACCTGGTCCACGCATTCCGCCTGTTGGCCCGTTGCTCACTAATATCGTTTTGTTCACCCCTTGAGATAACATTTGCCCTGTAATACAGTCAATAATACTTGATTAGCAGTTTGAGAAATTACGTAAACACGCAATCGAGTAAAAACCTGCACTTCCGATATAAAAAGAAACGATAGTTGCTCTCTTAATAAGAATAGCTACCGTCATAACAATAGAGTTTTCATTTAATTATGATAAACACAGGATTGCTACATTTGAACTTCTTGCTAACTAGTAGGTACCTACTGATTTGGTAACACTGATAAGGTGTAGAACGGGTGAGTGCAACCACTGCATCTGAGTCCATTTTTTTCGTAGACGTTGGTCGCTGTCATAATTGATAATAATGTTCCTCTAATATTATATTTTCCAATTTCATTTGATCAACTAGTTTAAAGTCTTCCGTTGCCAAAGAACGACATTTGACTACTTTATATATTATATGATACAAAGCGTCTAAGGAAAACATCGGTAATTCATACTCATGCGTACGTTTGTACTGGATGCACAGACGTACCCGGTTCTCCCACATCACGTCGGTGCCTTCTGCAGACTTTACCTTGAATAAATTTTTATTCGACCTCCACGAGGTATAGTCTGCCCTCATGTGACATAATTGTCGCAGCTTCAATAAGGTTTACTTGCTTAAATATTTTTCAAGGCCTTAGCAATGACCGTTTTCGTCGCTAGTGTAACCTTCAAAAGCAAAGAGATTTTTGGCACTTTCGAAGGTATAGACCGAAAATGCAAATAAAGCACGTATGTTTACCTGAAGAACAGACCATAACTATTCTTCAATTAACATACGCCAATAGCAGCGTTATTTATACACACAGCATCGCATTGCTGTATAATTGTTAATCGCTGAATCCTCTAAAACTAGAAGATCAGTAAATCAACACTTCTAATCGCGGATAAATTTACGGTTAAAGAATTTGCATCTGAAGGCAATGAAACAAAGGCGACGAAACGTACAATCTACAGTTGGACGCCTTATAACTTTTTATTAAACCTCATGTCCAGTCCATACACTACTTACTGAAATATTGATCATCAATTTTATATACTAATTAGCAATCGAGCAAATCATTAGATAATTCAATGATCGAGGTAGTTTCGTGTTGAAAGAGTTCTGTGGCTAACCTCGGAACCGACAAAAATCGATTTTAGCACATGTTACGTTTACTTCAAGAGACCTGGGATAGGTACCCAGAAGGGGCGTTTGTGTCCGATTAACTATGATCAGTATGCACGGTACTTACTGTGACACAGAATTTTCTAAATAATTCAAATGCTTAACTTATTAACTGCTCCGAATGTAATCGCTAACACGCGATTTTCAGGGTTCGGAGTCGTCCAAGTCAATTATAACGGTATAATTCGAAGTAACATATCCCTATATGGTTCTTCAAAAAACTTTGCACCTAGATAACCATTGTTGGAAACTCATCCGAATTCTGGTAGAGATGCGACTGAGAAAGACTAAGTACATCAATTGTTGACCGTACAGATTCAATGTAGAGGCTAGTGAGAATTATGATCTTCTATTTGACAAAGTTCAGCGCCGAATTACTTTTGTTTGCAGACATCGTGATGCGATGCAGTCTAACGTTCGTATATACTGAACATAGAACGACGAAAGTCTATTCGGAGCACTTTAATTAACGCTCCGATCCGCCGCCTTGTTTATTATTTCCAATATCAGATCGGTTTTATAACCTGACTAATATGGAGGTCACACCACCGTCAGGAGTAGTAATGATCGAACAACTGCAGCAAGTGTCCTATCGGTGCAAGAAGTTCGAATATGGAAACTGGCAGGTTGAAGAGGACCACAAGAGGTGGAATAAAAAAGCTAAGAAAATGTCCCAAAATGTTCGTAAAAAATACGAAGCCAATACAACTCTTAACTGATCTACATTATTATTATTAAAGTGAAACCTCTATAAAACGGAAACATACTAATAAGACCGTAAATTTGGAGTGCAATTTTAACAAACTAAAATTATTATATTTAGTGTTACTAATTATTACTAATTATTCTTGGCTTAGTACGCAATGTGCTATAGATCTGACGTGAAATAGGCGTAATACCTTACTACTTAATCTAAGGATGCAACATTATCCTTGAGCTAATTATTACCCCGAATTAATAAAACTTCACCATACTAAATATAAATATATTATATAATAGTAATCAGTTTGGAACACTCTGAGAGGCTTAGCGCTATACACGTGAATACCTTACTAACTCACTTAGTCTAGAGGTTCATCATCAACCCTTAAATATGTATGTATATTGATCAATTTGTAGTCTTTGACATAAATAAAAACGATGATAAAAAAATGATAAGAATTACATTTAGTAATGTGCAACACGTTATTAAGGAAAGCTTGGTTCCATCTCCTACGTACAGATTGAACTAAACACAAATAAGGCATAAGTGTTAAAAAAGATACATTTTTACAATTATATCGAATACAGTATGCCAACAAACATGAACAGTGAATATGTGAGCGAATGACACGGTATGTCCTTGAAATATTCCTTATAACATTTTTAATAAGCATAAGATATCCTAACCCCGAAAGAAAGAACTGCTAGACGAGGGCTGATTTGCTGGATACGTACCCAGTGAAGTGTTGACAACCGTGTTCTGGGGTGGCTTATTCTGCAGCAATTGCGATAGGTGCTGATGCTGTTGAATAACGTTGGACGGCGGAGGTTGCTGGGGTTGTTGAGGTACGGGCGGCTGGCCAAGCATCTGAGAAAGCTGTGGATTTGGTACCCCAGTGCCTTGCTGTACCGGGCCCACTCCAACCTGACCGCCGTTCGGGTCAACCGGGCCTGCACCATTGGCCATCTGGCCACCCGGAGGTAACCCGTTCTGCGCGCCATTTTGATGACCCAGACCCCCGCCGGTACCAGTCATCAACTCTTCGGGCAACTCCGCTTCGAGGTCGAGAAGCGCATTGAAGTCTGCAAGATGAGAAAGCAACACGGTTAAAAAGAAAAACACGTAAAACAATGCACCTGCTTGGTATAACCACAATGTGGCAATCAATTAATTTTTATCATATTTTGACATTTTAGGAATCCTTATTTTTCTGCTTCTTTCCCTATACAATTTTCCCACACCGTTTAGCACTAGTATGTCGATTTTAAAAACATCAAACACGAATTTCGTTTTTAAGTAATCAATACATTTTTCAATATAATGATGAACGTGAATCTTGTATACCCATTAACTAAACGGATGATTACAATGAATTGATACGTCTCCTAGCAGATCTTAGATTCTATTAATTATATTGTATATCGCCAACACTTATAGCTAACACCAATATTATAATAAGTCTTTATGAATCTTTAAAAGACCGCAACTAGCGCTTTTTTACTAAATCCGAACCATACTTTACAGTTGATGGTGTTTAACTTCAGCTCAGTGAAAAACCCATAGTAACCCCGTTTGATTCAGTTACTTTTTTATTAAGTAGAGACCTGTCAGTATTGGAACTTATATTCAAGCATGAGCTTTTTTTTCCTCTAAGCATGAGCTTAGATCACAGTCATCACATACTTGGCCATCTTACTCTTATTTCAACATTATAGTGTTTAATAAAATATCCGAACTCAGTAATGCTCACTTCTTCTTTACCCTCCTTCGTATCTATGTTTCGAAGGCCTAATATCTCTACGAAAAAGAAGTAGCCTTTTTAACAAGAAACGGCTGAAAACTAAGTGAACCATTTGGAACGCGCACACAATACTGCGGTGAGTTTACACACTATTCACTTGATGCTAATGAAATTAGCAGGGAGTAATGCTGTGTTTAACATACGCATAAACACACAAAATACGCGCAGGCAACGACTGGGACCCACAAGACAAAACCCACAGCGGATACCCGTATCAGCATTATATGTGACTTGGACCTATGTTTCTATTCCTTTTGTTCCCTTTTCGCAGTAATAACACCATCATCACTCTGGCTATGCTGGCTAAACTTACAAAACAAACACTCGTCGTGTATCCCTTACAAAATTTCCTTCAAGAGTAACACGTTTCGTCACGTAATACTAACCTCCCATTGTCGGGTCGGAGACCTTGGGCCTCTTGGTCGGAGGCCCGGCATCCACAAGGTGGTCGGCCATGCTTGCGGAGGGTGCGGGGAGGCTGCGCTGGCCTGTATCAGCAACCCCTCCCAAAGCCTCGCGCGTCTTCACGGCGCGTCCTCTGACCGCTTCTCTATCGCGCCGAGGCCCTCCGGGCCCTGGCGAGCGGGCTACCGTTGTAGAGACTCGAATGGATCACTACTGCTGCTGCTGCGTGTGTGTCACGGACGGCATCCTGCATCTTAGAGACGGACGCGGGACGAACAGTCACATAGACAGCGTACAAATTCCACGGCGGAGGAAGGAAGGGGTTGAATAAAGTCAGCCACTATTGGAAGATTTATGGATATAATGCGATTGAAGATACCAACGGGATGAGCATCAGACGATAACAACAATCGAGGGATCGCAAAAAGCGAAGATTGCCGGGTTGATGAGCTGGCTGGCAGTCAAAGTTTCTTTATTTTCCTGTCTGTCCGCTGTCTTTAGCTGAATGGGAACACTTGGCGCACTTTACTCAATCACCATTCGAGTTCTTGTGATTGATGCAGTTCTGGTTTTCAACAGTCGACCGTTGATTTTGCTTTACTATTATAATTATTATTTTTATTATTGTACGGCTATCCGGCTATTTTAGTAGTGTTACTGTTATTGGATTGCAGTCGCAACTGTCCGTGTCGAAGCAGCTGCAGGTGTAGCTGTTGATGCTATTGCCGCTGCTTTGTCCACCTTGCACAATACACAAATCACTAACTAGGCACAAGCGTTAATATTATGATTATTATTGTCAGTAGCTGGCAGTGGGCCGCTGTGCGTCGCAGTACGTCACGATACAAACACCAGTACAACAGCACCCCACCGCAGAGCTGTTTGTTGCCCGTCGTCACAGCCTGCCCGCCTAACGGAGTCCTTAAGGGAACTGTGCTCCTTATCGTTAGTAGCTACACAAACGAACGAATGAATATTTAAGCCAAATCGATGTTGAAATTGTTGAGATTAGTTTAGGGCTTGTTCTTTTGTTTTCTTGAGTTGGGCTTTTTGCACTCACTTGCAAAACAGTGAGAACTCCGTCAGGCGCATAAAGAGAACAGTAATGGAGGTGAGAGCAGGACCGCTACTGGATTTGCCTGCGTTCGTGCGTGTGGTTTGCACACTAGCTAGACCGAGGGCATCCAGTCACACATGGACCCGAAGGCTATCACGCACAACTTGAGCCCAGCGCGAAGACTCCCCCGACACAGCAATGCACGACATACGGTATTGTACAATGTACGATGATTAGTAACGATATTCGATTTTATTGACTTCTTCGTAGCCTGGCTAAGTTGATTTGACTTGCTCTCTTTCGGCGCTTGTTCACTATGAGCGCAAGCGAGCGTCTTCTTCCTTCATTCGACTTCGATCTTCTTCGCTCGCCGCTGGTCACTCGGCTACGTTAACGTTCAGCTTATACGACCCTCGCTGCTGTTGGTGTTAGTGGCGATGATGCTGCTGCTGCTGTGAATGCCGTCGTCGCTGTTAGTTGTTCTGCTGCTGCAAACTTCTGCTTCACTCCGGGCCATGTCGCTATCACACCTGAAATTGAAACGCACACAGAGACACACACACATACACACACGTCGAAAGAAAGACGCCATACACAACATAACAATATTAGACACATTAGATAGTGTATAGAAAGCTCGAACGGTGAGTAACACTGCACATAGCTAGCTTACGAAGCCGCCCCCTCCCCTGGAAAACAAATTTTCTCATAATTTACGTCGTCCTGAGCATCGTCTCATTAGTACATTGTTGTTGAGAGTGGCTACTACACACGGGTAGGATCACACACAAACAGATAAACAACAAACAAATAAACAAACACAGCATTCGTTCGCTGAAACATATTCAGCGCGACGCACGAAGCAGTGTACGCTAATGATTGCGGCGCTCACTCACGTATACAGTCACATCTAGGAAGAGATGGATGCCCGAAACTTAATCGAATGGTGGCTAGCAAGCGACAGCATTTGTGATAATTGCTGTTGTTATTGTTGTTTGGATCAGTACTATGATCTGGCAGGTAGACAACACAGCACGAGCAAACGGTGCTGTTGTGATCCTTGCGATGACACCTACTGAGACCATTACATTATTCTATCTTTAACAGCAAGTATCAACACGGCAATTACCACCTGACTGGCGGCGATACACAAGCTGATACCAATGATAAACGGAAGAGTCGGGCGCCATCAAATTGAACGCACACTTAAACTGCGACGATTGGTCACAGTGAGTCAAAATCGCCAAAGTTTTCTTTCTAGCCCAGGACGAAAGACACCGAGACAACACGGGGCCAGACAACAAAACTCTGGGCATGTCTCCCCCACAGAATCTCGATGCTCGCTCGCCGTTACCACCACCGCCACCAATCGCTACCACCGCCGCAGTTGCCGCTACTGAAAAACCGCAAATGCAACGACGACGACGGCGGCGGCGGCGCTAGAACAACGCGTTTTACGGATCTCCGTAAACTCGGCCGCTCGGCATCCATCTCTCGCAGTACGAAAAGCAGCAGTAGCGTTGATACTGCTTCTGCTGCTGGTGCTCAGTACCATCAACACTAACAGCCGTAGGCCGTCTCCGCAACATCACCCGCACCAGCAGTCCGCTATTATTGCCTTGTACCAGTGCCAAGACAGACACCCAAATGGTGGATAGACAGATACGCCAGAGAAACGAAACACGACGATTTTGGAGGTTTGGCTAACCTCACACGATTCAGGGGACAGTTGGCCAGTCGTCGCCGTCGCGGGACGAACTGTCGCTAGTGTAGGCTACGAAAACTGTGCAGGAGGCATCAGATGCCCAAATGCCGTCCTATGTCAGCAGTACAGCACTGTTGCTGCGGCTGTATGTTACAGCCCACTGTCGGCCAGGCAATAGCCTGTCCAACAAGCAACCAGCCACTAATAGAGCAACCGTGATCACGGTCGACGGTCGGTTCGGACCTATTCATTCTGCCGCACAAAACACAACAGTGAATGTTAGGGATAGACATCGCTTCGGCGTTCAGCCGAAATACGGCCTCGGCTCACCTCAATCGGACTTGGATGATCACCTCCCGCCGATTTGGGACCGATTTGTCCCTCACACGGTGAGCCAAACGGCCTGAAACACACCGGTCATATCCTCGGCACTTGCAGCCTACAAGCTCCACGGGCAGCCAGCAGCACAACAAATAGCAGCGGGGGCCAAAGTGGCCTAGGGACGCTCGGATCTCGGCTTGTTCGGCCGCAAGTGGTCCACCGCCTCCGTTGGGGTTGTTCTAGTCAGCGATTTTCGGATATTTCATGAAAAAACCTGCCATTTCGACGTTGATTTGAAGCTGCAGAGCGTAGCACTAACATTGAACACAGCGACTTGCTCAAAGATGGCGGCTGTGCTGGTTGACAGCGGTGCTGATTGGCTGTTGGGGGTCACGTGATCAGCGGAAGCGCCACTTCGGAGTCTAAGGGCGCTCACTCCAGAGGACTCAATGTCTAATACGGTGATTTTGTGGCCCGTGGACACGCGGGCGGCCCGTATTAGGATCGAGTTGACGCCCCTGGTGGGTCTGCATCGAGAAACACGCATGAAATTCGCGACAATTATGAGGTAGTTATAGTGAGAAGTGGACTCCAGTGCTCGGCTGGCGCGCTATTTTTGAATTGGAGCGAGGAGAAATGACTAATTAGAGTCGTGAGTTGCCACCGCGTTAGAGCATTTTGTTACTTCGATAGTTTTTCGAAGGTAATTAGCTCATAGGGAATTTTTCATTTGGTTGCAGTCGCTGTTTGAGAATGTTTGCGTTAAAACTGGGTCGCCAGCCGTAGCGGAGGCAGGAATGGGTGAGGGAAGCCGTGGCGAGCACGCAGTGAGAACAGAGCAGAGCAGAGCACAGGTGGAGTGTGTGATGGAAGAGGAACGGCGAGAAGCAGGCGGATAATATGTGGATGGACTTGCACGCAGCAGCGCGTGCATGGGGGCCGGATACGCGCAGATAGTTGTAGCGCGCAAAAATACCGAGCCAAGTAAGCACGTGAAGTACGTGCAAATAAAAATGAATCGAAAATCGCAAGAATAAGAGCAATATCGAAACATATACGAGAGTCGCTCACCATGGATTAGGTGGAAAACAAACGAAAAATTGCGCCATCGAGCAATAAGAGAGAGCGTTTAGCAACACAGTAATGAGGACGCTGTAAGTTATAACCAATAATTATGCAAGAACAAATTACACAGCGCTTAGTCAATGTAGCTAGATGTATAATCGGGTTCGTTTTTAATGGAAACGAATTTGAAAAAAAAAGATAATAGCTTTATTAAGTCTACTTAAGGTGATATATCTTTTACTGTTCTGTTTTTGACTACAGCAACAGTTCACTTTTAGGTTCAACAGTTCACAGTTGGAGGAAATCAGTTAATATTTGATAACAACCTGTTGAGGGCTTAGATGATATGACAATAGATCGACTAAGTGGTTTATTGATTTTTAATCCTAAACTTCAGTAGTTAATCTATATTTATTTTACCACCTTACCACCATCTTTATTTATTTAACTTACAATTATATAGAATAGAATTGATATTGGATAATTTTAGGAAAAAAATATACTTCTGAAAGGAATATACTTCTGAAACTAGCCACCTATCTAGGTAGTGATGTAAATTGTATCTTCTCTCCACAACTAATGTGGGTATTTCTTTTAATCTTATATTTTAATTTATTTCTCAGTTGTTCGTATCTTGAGTACGTCGTCTGGGCCAATATATTTAAAAATATTAAACATTACTTAATAGCGCAAATAAAATATATGGGTATAAAAAAGTAAACGTTTATAACGGTATTAGTGGATTGATAACGTAAGGAAACTGAAAGTCAATGGAAATGCTAAACTAATGGCATCATGCCTTTACCATACAGGTTGTAAACTTACTAATAATTGTTCGCCTCAAATATTAATGACGTAGAAATATAAACGTACGTATATAGTCGAAAGTATGATTGACAAATACTTATCAACGTCATGTAATGTAAAAGTGAATTTTATTAGTGCAAAAAAACGTTATTCAACCGCAAAATTCCATTCAGTTGGACGTATAACCCGTAACGAAAAAAGCCATTAGATTATCGACGTATATAATTGGACAGATACGGGGGCCCAGGCTGTCGAACACAGGGAAAAGAACATATTAGAAATTAAGTAACTGAGCCGTGAATAGAGTGATCAGTGAAACGATTATTTAAAATACAAATTGAATCTAAAGCAAGTATCTATATTAAGTTAGGTGCCTGAGCCTCAGTTGTGCTATACAACAGAAAGGTGGATGGAATAGATCACCAGTGAGTCGTAACAAGTAGTAACAGTGTTATGTAGATTATTTAGTAGATACGTTACCGCTGCGCGGCTCTAACGTTACTGTATAGAAAAGACGTGTTAGAAATCGCTCTTCTGTCTAATTACAAGTAAAATAGTGCGTCGATTTATTGTAGAGCAAGGAATCAGTGTCACTGGCAACTGTTGCTAAATGTATTCTTTTACTGTTGCTAGAAGTCCGTAAAAGAATACATTTAGATAGAAAAAGGGTTAATGCCCATAAAAACAGTAAAACTTCGAAAGGATAACAAAATCAGCCCTAAATAGCTGTATGAGAAACTAAGCCATATAAAGTTTTCTGTTGTTTTCCGACGGGTATTTTCAGCATAAAATAATTCCATGTGTACTTATTCCCCGAATACACCGCAATAATTTAATTGGCTAAACGTAAAAAACGTAATCATGAGCAGAAAGGTCCTAGCTATAGGTAGTGTTATGCGTCTGTTTAACGATCGAGTAGGGAAGACACTGGTTGGTGGTACAGCCATTGTATTTATATGAACTCCCAGATGAAGGAATAGATGGGGTGCTTAAAGTGGGAAATAAATCAACTTCATTTTTTTGCAAGGTCACTAAAATTAAGTAAATTAATAAGCTTGCTCTTGGTGTATCATCTTAAATATAACGAGGAAAGCTTAAGATGACTAACGTTATAGATGGTAAATATAGGATCAGCTCATAATGCTTAGTGGCTTTGCCAAATAACAAAAATGAAAATTTCATGTGCTTCAGAAATATTTAAACTTTATGCATTTATGTGAGAATTTTTACAAACCCTAATAGTTTCGACGTATTTTACGAACCAGGCACACTTAGCATTAGCAATTCTTGAAAGCCTTATAGTATTACTGTAACTAATTTGAAACTTAAATGCTTGCTCAGGAGTGCAGTACTACGAAGAATTCAAAGTCTATAAAGGAAATACGGATTTTAAACATCCTCTTCGTAGAAAAAATCTGGTGGAGATTTCTAAGACGATAGCACTTAGAAAAAGCGTACTGTATCAGTCGGTACGCTTTGAGCCTACCGATGTCAGACCTTTCCAAAATCGCTTTTCAGATGATGGGTTTTTTTCAATGCAAAGCTAGTTTAAGACCTATGCCGATCGATCTTCAAAATAGAGGTATAAAATATGTTTATGCTTACTTTGGTAACAGTAATTGTTTTTGAGTAATCTGCCGCATATTGCTGTTCTTAGGCCGATGCCTGGCCGTACAAATTTTGAAATGTAATTAGAGCAAAACTTTAGCAGCCATTGCATTTAACAGCTCTTTTCATACCTAACCAAAAACAATAACAATATAGCATTCTTAAATATGTATGTTCTCCGAGTTATTTATTGAATAAAGAATGTTAGTCCACCGCCTGACAACAATGCCATGAAAAATAAATTAACTGATACAAAATTTATTGAAAATTATTAATTAAAATTTAATTAAATTATTAAGAATTACTGTACAAAAAAGACCCAATGAACGATGCGATAATTTTATCCCCTCAAAAAGAATCATATATTCAATATCGTCACACTAGGAGTGCCACAAATGTTCAAAATTCTTTTTGTAACACCACAGATGGTCATTTAAAATATAAAAATGGACACAGATAAATAACAGATAAATCTGAGCACATGGATACAAAGGCTGACATTCGAGACTAATATTTGAAACTTCTCCATCTCGAGCACCGGCACGGGCAGAGCTCTGTTTTATGAGTATTTTCCTAGTGACGGAAGGAAAAACGTAACGGAGCTTATATTGAGACGGTTCTTGTAAGCGACTAACAAAAGGAGAGACATAAATAAAATTACTTGCTATTAATTATGTAGCGAACTTGCAGATGCTTAATTTGGTGGTAAGCTTTCCATCAGGCAGGATTAGTTTAGTTTTCGTATCAGATAATTTAACTTATAATCCTGATGTTGTGATGGTAACAATGATTGAATGTATGTTGGTAATTTCGTATCCTATTGAAAATTCAGCCTCGAAAAATAATTACGCATAATTACGGGCACGCATCTGGACATCCTGTGCAAGCCAAGTGTCATGTATGAAAATATTGCACGCATACGGGTATATAGGATGTCAGACACAATGAAAATATGAATTGTTGAAAATAGTGCTTGAAATCATCATGGACCATACCAACCTTTGGAACTAAATCATAATTACTCGAGCGAGTTGTTAGGCTTTCAACAAAGCGAACATGCGTTGCAAATGTCGTATTGGTTCTATGGTTTTTTTTTGTCTTCTAAATAGTTTGAACCGTTTATTGCTTAATCATCCATGGGATAAGCATGGGATCTGACTAAGTTTAATAACAGCCACTGCAAAATACGCAGGTGTTACAAATATTAATAAAGATAAATGTAGGAGAAGAACTACTATTGTTAGGATATTCTTATATCGATTTTGCCTCTACACGCCGTATTAGACAAAGGACTAGGAATTATCCTAATGCAGTCGATGTGCACCTTAGTCCTTCGGCTTCGCTAGGGCTTTCCGACAGTGCAAGCACGACCAGCCATAAAATACTCGTTGCGTGTGCCTATTAGCACCTATTATGTTATGAATATCTTTAGGTTGCGATTTGCTTGCAATATATAGTTTTGATGAACAGTTCAACTAATATTAACACGACCGCCAGCTGACTTGCGACTTTTGTGGTTTGCCATCTGTGCTGCAGAATTTGTATTGAGCCACTTTTTTTTTTACTGACTTTTTTCTGGACTTTCAAATGCTATAAATAATCTATGTGTTTCGAGCTATGGTTGCCTCCAGCAACATTAGCTTTATCATCATCAAGTACACTAACTTCGGAACGTCAAATAAAAACCTCAAACAATTGATATGTTTGCCAAAGGTATAAACAAGATTCACATCAAAGACAATGGTCGCCTGCACAGATTAATATTATTACTATTGTACCGAAGGATAATCTCCCAGGTTAACCTAATATTTGCGTGTTACCTGTACGCCTATTGGTGGACAATTCGGTCTTCTTAAGGGATCAACCAAGATACCTTCGTGAGAAATCATATGTGTCGTTTTCCTTCTTAAAAGCCCTGTATCCGAATTCTGCGAAAACGTCAGCCAGCCTCTTAGTTCTTTTACCTATATATATATATATATATATATATATATATATATATATATATAGAGCCGTGGTCTTATCACATACGCTACGACAATAGAAATTCCTCCTTAGACATTAGTTTTCAATCGTGTTACCTATTGCATTGTTTTAGACAAGACTGTTACCACACTCTTGGTATTTTCAGTTTTACGCCCGGTATCGCCAAGGCTTTTCTTCAGACGTCTGGCTCTTAGTGCGAAACGCAGTATATCTATGCCCGGATTCGAACCTAACCAGAACATGTCCCTAAGAAGAGCATACAAATGCGTTACCCACTGACCTATCACGGGGAGAAGTTGTTGGCGCTCTAAAACAAACAAAAAATTTCCACCCTTCGAAAAGAACAACGATGCACGCGAACGGGGCTAAAAGGTGTCTGACTGCACATGTTTTACGGTTGTTTCCTTTCTTTCTGACCTGTCGGGTTCACTTTGAGCCCCTGATGCCCAAGAAATGGAAACAGAATGGTTACATTTCTGCTAGGCTTCGTTGACGTCTTATTCAGCTTTAACGAGGTCAGTGAATACATACAGACATTAAAGAATAGCAAGGCCTATATGGTCAGGTCTTATTACTGTGTAGAATATAAAGAAAGGAAAACATCTGATTTTTCTTTTGATCTTGGTTTTCAATAAACGTCCTGAGGAATGCTATCACAGGGTAGGCCGAGTGCATTCGGAAGATGATTCCAAAGGAAAAAGGAAAGCTACAGCTGCCATTCATCTATAAAAAAATTGCCAAGAAATGTGTTCTATAGAAAATACTGTATGAATAGTCATTTTACTTTGTTTTTATCCTTTAAGAGGACAGTAGAAAAAGAACAGTGCGGTTGGACAGAAGGAAACTGATCGGTGACAGCCTGCAAGACTTTTGTCGATTATGTGACGTTTGTACCAAACTGGGGGGTCTTTGGGGAGGTCCTCCAATAGTTATTGGATCTAAATCCGCATTAGGAACGACCCAAACGACTCGCGGCCTTCGTTATGTCACATGAACTTAAGTCTTGAACTCAGCAGCAGCGAGCGCGTCAAGCCACATTCATCAAGGGAAATGTCAAGCACTGCAAAGAACACAAGAAATCTTCCGGCTTATCACTTGCACATAAGCATGAAGTTGATGACCCGGCAGCTTAAGTAGCAGTCGGTTTACAAATGCGTTCTCTAAATTCAAACCGCAGTTTAATTAAAAATCGAAATCCGCAAGGAAGAAACTCTCCACAAACGTTTCGAAAGGTAGAAACACGTCAGCCTTGTATTTCGTTACTATGTAAACAGTTATATACGCAATACGAGATTTATTACTTTGCTACAAATGATCATTATTCACTTAATGGAGCTAGTAGTTTATTATATTTATTCATTTTCCTTGGTTGCACGTTATCAAAATACTCTGAAGGGCACCAAATTGGCTTTTTGGATTATTCTATGTTTTTACTGTATTATCGTTGGTTTATGCCCGTATAAGGCCGTATCCTTGTTTTAGATTTTGAGGTTTGGACATCGGTTATTAGTTACAAATCACATGTAATGTAACAGCCTTGCTAGTCTCCTGGTGAATTCTGCGCGGTAAAGTCATAGTTGGCGAAATAGAGTAAAAAAGGCGTACCGTTACATCCAACGATGGATCATGTACTAGCAAGAAGCACCAGTAGCACAGGGCATTCGGTAAGTTAAATTGCTATGTTTTTGTAATGACCTTGTTGCGTCGACCTGTTACGTCGGTGATGTATAAGTTAAATTAATCAACGAATGATGACTATCAGTTCCACAAATCCGTACTGTATTAGACATTAAATAGTTTTATTAATTACGCTTCTTAATTGTATGAAGTCTAGTGAAAAAAGTACATTTAAAAAGAAACTTCCCACAGTTATATTCAAGTATTGGAATTAATTGTGTAGCTTTAAGATGTAGACATACATATTTTGTAATACCTTTCAATAACTATTCATTATCATTTGATTGTTAAGTAGCGGTACACATAAATGGTTTCTGATCATATGAGTTGTCTTTTGTTTTTGTTTTTATTTAAGTTAACGTATGGTATACGTACGGAATACGCAGATCATCTGGCTCTAAGAATTGTGAATATATTATATGTAGTGATTTTCTGTAGCGTGCGACGTTCCAGTACATACGGTGTGCTCAACGAATAAACTACTTGTCGTTAGTTTATATGTGATAGACTGCGCTGATACGCTCCATACTGAACCTAAAAATATGCTCAGTCTTCATCTGCATTGTGACGTAATTACTTTGGAGATGCAGCGATTTATCATGGCATCGTGCAAGATCTCCTTTAAAGCATTACTTTTTACTGACTTGATACTATTTTTTGACTATTTATTTTTGACCGAAGATCTGATTGCGAAGGTCCATGCAGAAACAAAGATCTTCGCTTGCAAAAGGACAAACCCGTCGCATAATATTGCATTAATAGAAAAGGCTAGAGCACGACGAAAGCTGCACAGATGAGTGCTATCTTTTTAGTCGGATAATATACCCTGGTAAAGGATGTCTTGATTAAAAGTTTCATTGCAGGACTACCGCAAAACATTATTTTAAAAGCTTTGGAAACGGGTAATTAATTTTTTTTCCTTTACAACCAATGAATTGGCGAAAATTTACTTTCCATAATAATGATACGGGGATAAGTTAGTGAAAAACTATATTTTTTATAAACAAGTTTAGCGGGCTCGATTATCAGCAAAAATATTGACATTTACGCTGTTTAGCTGAGAGGTGCGATTTATTCTTTTCTGACCTGCAAAAACCAAGTCGAGTGCGGTTGCCTCACAAATCACAACGCTGTCCTTTCAACGTTTGGACTACAAAATGTAGTTTTAGAATAAAAAGCGTTTCATTATTAAACACGTTTTGTTTGTGCAGAGGTAAAAAGCTAATTATATTTATAATAAAGGTAACATCAAATAGCGGCCAACTATGTGCGACGGATTATAAAAAAGAAATTACTGCGCCCGATTTACGATCAACCCAATTAACATTACGCTCAACAAAGAAAAACGCCAAGAGCAAAAGTATTTGCCTAAGCAGTTCCATCTTCCGCAGAGCTCTTTCCATAATGAAGCTTTAGCTAACCATAAAAAAATCAGCCCAATCCGGCCAAGAGGTACTTTTTTTTGGGTTGGACAGGCTCGAATCTAGACCGGCACGGACCCCAATAGTGCATTTATTTAACGTCTTGCCCCTCGAAAAACAAAAAAGCTATTGCAAACACAACGTTTGAAATTTTTTATTATCATCGAATGCCTTCCTACCTCGATCGACTTCCCATCAAACGTTCTATATTATTACATTACATTATCAAAGTTGATAGTGAACTGCAGTAAAAAGAGAAATAAAACATAGCTAAGCGGTAAGCAGACGAAGAACTGGTCCTTAAAGATAAATGTGTCCATTGGTTTCCTGTGCGGCCATTGATGGCGTTTCTTCCTACCTTCTAGCTCGTTGGTCATTTTTGTTGCTTTTGTACTGCTAGCCTTATTCAAATCTCTTGTGCTAAAAACCTAGCCTCTGGAAGGGGAAAAATATGCTTTGTTCTGACTATTTTTGCAAAATATTCCAACTTATCAAGCTCTCCTCCCAAACTCTCATTGCCCAATCAGATAAAACGCTAGCTTACTTTCCCGAAGCTCGCAGATAAGCTTCATTCATTTGTGAACCTGATTAAAAACTTCGCTTGAACACTTGATTTGTAAGATTAGAAAAATCATTGAACTGTGATTGTGACAGAACAGAACGAGATCTGATTTAACGTTCTCAATCAGAGTGCGCCTAACGAAAACTGCGGTTTTTCGAGGCTACAATGTTACTATCGGTTTTCAGATTGGCGCCATTACATATTGATATAGCGTAACCCTGTGCAGTCTAGAACGAGCTTAATATTCATCTGTGACTGACTGATCTTATCTCGATTCCATTTGAGCTGACGGCAAATCGAAGCCATAACAAGACCCGTAAAGTGTTTGTTATTGTACGTAGCGGGGTTATTGTTGTGATCATGAAGGCCTCCAGTGCTCATTCTCGCGTCTTATACTTGCTTTATGTTGGATGCCTGCTACATTTAACCCAGACATTGACTATACAGTTGTGATGTTTCTGATGCTCGAACAGGAAAGTATTCGGGAGGTTGAGTTCACTTGTCGATCAGAAACCTGCAATAAATTCGACGTAGTTGGTATCGTAAATTAGCAATAGGATAGCAAATAGTGGAAGTGTCATTTCGAGCGATCAGCTTCGGCTTAACTGGGCAGTTCCAGCCCATTGTACTACTACGAAGCACTCACATGTGTTCTGCGTGAGCGGGTCCCCAGAATGGGCGCCGATTCCAAATGGAACATTGTAAGCAGGGACTATCCGTAACTGCCATTCAATACCACCAGTCGTAGTCGCTTTGCGTCCGTCGTAAGTGACCAATATATTACGTACGTTTTATTTTTGCTTCTAACATTCAAAAGGAAAATGTGTACGTGTCTGTGATTGCAATGAAAGTCATTAGCGATTAGTGATAGCGTTACGTAAATTATTTGTGAATCTTGGAACGGTGTCGATAGTTGAAGTGATTATCTTTGCCGGCTATAGGCACAAATGTTTCATACATTGTACACACTACATTGTGTAAATCCCTACGAACACGAAACGCAGTGAGAGGATATTATGTCCCATTCTGTTGAAGGGATCATATGTTATTAATAGATTTTGGATTAACTTCCTGTAATCGTTTTAAAATATACGTCAATATTGCTCGTACATGGTCTTTTTTAACTTGACAGCTTCGTTTCTGGGTAGCTTGTACGCTTCAATATTAAAAAAAAAAAGTCGTCTTTGTCTTTATGCTTTTCATCAGTTTTTTATTTGCTCTTCATAATTATACCGACTGTATCCGAAGTGAACAAAAGCAGACGTTAATTCTATGCGCTGGCGCTTTCAATTGCTAAAGGCACAGATCTTGCTTGTATAGCAAATGCTATCGATCTTTTCTGCAGTGTATCGTTTTTACGTGAAACTTCTCGTAGTTATTGTTATTGCGGTTTATAACAAAACTCGAATTCCATACAGTTTCATTTAATGTGTAACATTCATAGCAGACATAAGCAGAGTACGTTTTTTTCACAGTTTCCAATTGCATAAAAATGTTGGGCTTGCATTTGGCTTTCTTTTAGTGCTCACAGTATCTACTGAGTTACTCAATTGATATAACTTGTGACAAAATATTTTGTCTGGCACTGCCTTAAGGTAAGCGTGAGGCGCGGTAATTAGATCGCCAGAATGGACAGCCAATTGTTCACACAGGCACTTTACGATCTCGGCAAGCAGTTATTGGAAAAGGCTCGAAACGGTATGTAGCATCTTCATTAATATTGCATTTTTATGCAGAAGAATTTATCTCAGTTATTACTGTTCCACTATATTATAAGGATATATATGGTATTGGTATTCGTAGAAAGTGTTCTTCTTTCTCTAATCTCCACTCTTTCTATGCAAGCAATAGGGCTCTTGGCGTTAAAAGTCTAAACTAATTATCATAAGTAGTAGAATAACGGAATAACTTATTACTGCTCAACGATTGTGTAATGTAATGAATACAATCTTAGGCATACCCATAAATGGGTAAACGAAACAATCCTGATTTCCGAAATACTTTTTTTTAATGGCACTGCGCGTAAATATCGCTTATAATTGTGCTGCACCTCATTATAGGGGAAACTGAAGAGGTGCGTGCACTTATGGCCAATGGTGCCCCCTTTACGGCAGATTGGCTTGGAACCTCTCCTCTTCATATGGCAGCTGCGAGCGGACACGTAGAAACATGCGAGGTAACCTATTTCGGAACTGTGATTTTTTTTCAGGCTTGTAGTACTCCGTTCATTGATCTGATAAATCTTCGGTGAATTAAAACCGACTTGTCAAGTTATATGCTTATTTAGTTTCCAAAAAGCTAAAGTACTAATTTCTCATAATTATGTTTGTTTCAGATTTTGTTACGAGCCGGATGTTCGAGGGATGCGCGAACTAAGGTGGATAAGACTCCATTACATCTGGCCGCCTACGAAGGCCATGGAGCGGTAGTTGAACTGCTTGTGAAGCATGGAGCATCATTGGAAGCAAGGGACATGCTGTTGATGACACCGTTGCACTGGGCCGTCGAAAAGGGACACATCGATGTGAGCAGCAATTTAATTCTTACAAAAATTAAAGAAGACAAAAATGCCTGAAAGATTTTTCATAAGATGTATGCAAACTTACCAGTTACTGTTTCCGCATTATTAGATAGAAGTAGATTTGATATGAAAGCAAGCTAAGGTTCGTGAATGGACAATGGTGTATTGCAACAGTACGAGGTGCATGGCATACTATATCTTGATTATAATCGTAAAGGTAGTGTAAATGTGCTAATAGTAATCGTAATAATCTAATGGAGACAAGATTTTTTCCTATTAGGAACTTTTTGTTTCGAAAAATGACTCGCTATTTTGATATTTCTAGGTAATTCGGACTCTACTACGATTCGGCGCATCACAAGAAATGGTTTCCAAATTTGAACTTTCTCCGATGGACATTGCGCTGCAAAGTGAACGCAAAGATATAATTGAGTTGCTGCAGGAGTATCTTCTAAGTCCAGCCACTGTTAGTAATGCGGTGGCGTCCATCTTTACCCCTTCGTCAGGCAGTGGCAAACAGGCGACTCTAACAATTCCCCAGGTCAGCTCCGTTACTGAAGTGCCGGTCACAGTGACGATGGGTCCTCTGCCTGCTTCTGAAAACCCTGCAGTTATGCGTAAAGTATTGGGCAACAACAAGGTTATTAAACTCTCGGGACAGGTAAGCTGATTCTTTTACCCTTTGTGATCATTTGGTTACATTATGACCTATTTTTCTTCACGGGTGTGTAACTAACTTGTTGTCCGTTTGGCCATTCCAATTTCATCTTATAACCACAGAATTAGATACTTGGTTATTCGCTAGAATTTGAAGCTCTGGACGATATTTCCGTCCATGCCACATGAAAAAGGTCTTGTGTGTGCTGGAACAGTGTGCCATTCAGGATTCGATCCTTTCCACAGGCTCAGGAAAGTTGAAGTAAGCAAAAAAACTAAAGCAGTTCTCACGTCAGTTATTTAAAGTGTCAATAACTCTGCCATTAATAATCGTTTTTTTTTTAATTTTCTCCCACAGAAAGTCATTCCAGTTGATAGATTGCAACCAACGCCAACGACACCTGTGCGTAAAGTGGCAACTGCAGCAGCGGCCACATCTACTGCCACAAATGAAAAGGGCTCCTATCTCACGGCTCTAGAAGCGCTCGAGCAGGCCGCTGGCAGC
This sequence comes from Varroa jacobsoni, assembly GCF_002532875.2. NCBI lineage: Eukaryota > Metazoa > Arthropoda > Arachnida > Mesostigmata > Varroidae > Varroa > Varroa jacobsoni. The sequence continues at coordinate 291,379 of NW_019213821.1, read as the reverse complement.
GGGGCTGTCAGTGAGGCGGCCATACAATTTCTTGCGCAGGCGCAGGGCATTCGTGCCGCCGAGGTAGGCTTGCAGGACGAGGATAATCTAGTTGCTAGCGCCCCTGAAAACGGTCAGACAATACAACTTAGCCATATGGGGCGACTTGCACTCGTCAACGCTGCGGCTAACGCGAGCGCTTCTACCGAAAAGGTGAAAAAATGTTATTTGATATAATGTCGTGTATTGCGGTAGCACGGGATATGCCGTTGCGTATTATGATAGCATCATAGAGGTTTGTTGAGAGAAAAATAACATAGATCTTCCGAACTATTTTAGTAGATAACGTCACTTTTATGGGATCTTATGGATGTTTAGGAACTTTATTGTACCCGGTATTACAGTAGTAAAGATTACGTAATACAAGAGATTTGTATCCCTGAACACCTACTACGATGTGTTTATTTGTTAACGAAGACGTACTTGTTTGAGAAGCATTTACAAGGAATGGATTCACTCAAAGGTCTTATTTATATATGGATCGTTTTTTATTACAATGACTGCAGATAATTATTGTAAATTCGACAAATGACGAAGATCGTATCAGCCTACAGCAACAGCTGGAAGAGATGCGACGAGAGGCTGAGCGGTATAAACGAGCCCTACACGAAAAGGTACTAACAGGAAAGATTTGGCATTTGTTCGTATACTCCTTTGGTCAAAGCATAGGTATAGATAGATCAGATGTAGATTAAGTTATAAAACTTAAAAAAGAATTGCAGACTAACGTGTCATATGCTGAATAAAGTATATAAATTAATTGAATAATGAGCGTATAGTGCATGGTCGCGAATCAATTACTGAAGTGGCGAAAGGGGGGGGGGGGTAGATCTATATCTATATACAGCCCCAGAGGTGGTTAATATTACACGAATTCTGACCTTACTTAAAAATTA
>NW_019213821.1:224686-290383 GCF_002532875.2 Varroa jacobsoni | reverse complement strand
AAAAAAAAAAAAAGGAGGGACCAAAAAAGCAACGCCAGGAATTAATCGTACACAATGAGTTTTGGAGTCTTCATTTCTGTTTTTGTTGGCTTGCGTTTCAGGAAAAAGAGGCTGAGGAATACAAAAAACGTTTGCGGTTATCCAACGAGGTAGAGATTATTCCTGGTGATGATACTGGAAGTTTTTGAGAAAAACAAAAGTTAGCGTGAATTGTGTCTCTCCAATCATTTTGCATAATCAATATGGCAGCCTGAACAGCTAAATCATCCCATCAGTGTCTTATACCAGTCGATAGTCCAATTATTCGTTAAAACTTTGCCCTCACTCTAATAAGGAATGCAAACAAGCATGCCGCAGACTGACGTCATCAGCTCGTTTCTGAGACAAATAGGAACAATCAATTTCAACAATCAACTGTAAATACGATGTATGTACATTCATATAAACTAATTCGTTCTTTACTATTATATTGTTAATAAAAAAATATTTCGAGAAGAGCATTATATGGTCGTATTTAATTGTTATATTTAGGATAGTGCTATATCATGGCTTGTGGTAAGCAAAAGAAAGGCAGCTGTGGCTTAAATCAATTTTGAGAAGAGAGTTTGTTCGTTCGATGCCTTGCGAAAATAGCCTAGTGATAGAAAGGTTGTTACGTCTGTGCTAAGGCTGTTCGTTTTTCGGTTGAGCAAAATACTTAAGTAATCAGTAATTTGAAAGCCATGATTGTCTACTTTTTCGGTTCAGGTAGGATATATATGTGTCCCTTATTCTATATTTTTGCCGCTATTCTTTATACCACCTATAACACCTTCTCTGTTTGGTGTCTTAGTTTGCTTATTGACGCGGGACAAGATTGTTCTATATTCCATAAACAATTTTCCATTTTCTCCCTTTAATCAACTGCTTGAAGTGTTTCAAATAGTTGATTAGAGGGTGGTTTCGATTCCACTTGGTCAAAAAATTTTTAATTTTATTACAAAGTCCCCATCTTCTTTAATTATCTTGCACTCGCATGGCCCTATCCCATGAGAGCACTTCACTATTTAGCATTTCAAACTGGTTGCCAACTAAGAAGAACTCTATTAATACCGAAAGTACTTATATCGGAAACATAATATTTTGACTTACTTAGACTGATTTATATCTGTACGTTAATGTCACTATGCTATGGAATGCAATTTCTGTTATTTAGTCTTTGTTTCCGATATATTTGAGCGTCAGTAACTAACGCTGCGTCATTTACACGACTAAATACACCGAAACATTTACCAGTAATATGGAATTACTAAGAGCTACATTTTGGACACAAATAAATGGTCGTAATTTCCTAAAGACTGTTATCTGAAGGTCATAGAGTCGTATGCAAATGCACTCTTTGCAGGGTAACACTGCAAAGCTGATTTATTTATGCGACTAATTCTGTTTGTAAATGGAAATATTGTGTACAAGACAAATATTTATTGCAAATCCATTCGCAGAGTCAACCCGTCTAGTTCTGTACAAAGCATGCAGCAAATCGTATTTTGTCTTTATTTGTCACAGGGATACAGAAGCTTCTCTCAGTCAAAACTTGCACGTCATGTGATCTATAAAACCGGTTGAGTCTCAAGACGGTAATATTTTAGCCAGCAGATTAGTTATCAGAACAGACACTAAGATGCCTTAAAATTAAGCTGATTCAGGACGCTGATAATAAATCACCGTTACGTGAACATCCGAGAAAAGTTAAGATCTTCATTAAAACTGTAAAAGCGAGTAACTCGAGAACTAGGCGTTTGTGAACACTTATCACACTACATTGTATACCATATACTTATATATCATTATATATTATACTTTTCAAAACGTCAGCTCCTGTATTCTTATTAAAAATATCAGCCAGATTAGAGCTCACAGAACTTATTCTAAGCTTGATGAATCCTACATCCGATATAACCCACTCTGCATTCATATGGCATAATATTGCAGCCATGCAGTCTAGGAATGGGTCTACCAAACTATTGCCGACATTAGCGTCGACTCGCGCCTCTTCTGTTTGTAGCCACCTTTCGCCTTTTGCAGCTAAAATTTTCGAAATTATGCGATGATATACCGCCATAGTTTGTTTTGGCAGGCGCGCCTGTACAGATGGACCGATACACGGACTGGTAGACAAGCGCTCGGCCATTCATTATCCTGTAGTCCCTACTCCACATTCGGCTGATCGGGTGAGTTTGGCACCGGAACCGGGCATATGTGTACCCGGGCAGTTAAACGGCGATGCCCGCAGCTGTTTGGACAAGTGGAACGTTGTGAACCACAGTGAACTTAGGCTGTATTTTTACGTCTCAGCCCCCTTTTCTTTTGCGTCAAAAGCGCCATTGACGCCAAATGTCAAATACACATTAATATAGTAAAATGGATGATATTAGAGGTAGATTACTACAGCAATAGCGCACGTCAGTATGAGTAAAAATGATGACAAGACCTTAGTGTATTTTTGATGGCATAAATGACCTTTGCTATTGGTACACATGTATCAATATATTATAATTACATTCCGAGTAAACGAAACGTGTTTCAGATGTGTTACAAAGAGAATTTCCAGCTGTGCACTTCGTTCACTTAGTTTCTACGGTAGTATGTCAGTACAGTAACTGTAATGTGACAGTCTCTGGAAAACTGAACACTTAGTACTAGATGATAGTTTTTTAAACATTTATAACGCCAATTCGGTATGAGCTGTATGCATGCAAATGAGATATGAAAAAACTTAAGAATTATCCGTAATGACCAACTGAGCCACGACAAGCGCGGGATGCGCACTGTTATAGTACACAAGTCAAAACAAAGTATCGTCGGGTAGCTGCCATCACCAGAAGTTTTCCACCACGGTATCAACTGTAGTAGATGTTTCAGAAGGTGTTGAAGACGACAAGGCCTAATGTGTATCCGTGCTACTATGCCCGTATGAAGTGGGCTCGTGCAAGGTAGATAGCTAATCTAAGAATGGACCGTAAATCGAAGCAAAAAGAAGGAGCTTAAAACTTTTAATAAGCTACGAGGAAAGCACTGGACAAGTGATCACATACGGAGATGCCCCTGAGTGAGTAAAGAGTGACATGCTCGAACTAACATAGCTACTAGGAAATGTAGGTGTGGTTATTTTAGTGTACTAAATAGGTTGAATCCGTAGTTTAAGGCCGTAGTCAGCAGCAGAACGCAGATGGTACAGTCGAGTGCGATGTTATCTCTCTAACCGAGAATTAAATCTGGCAATAGTGTACATTTCTTGCTAATAATAACTGTTCGTGTTTCTGACATTTCCTCATATACAAAAACATCTAGAAAGCCGTGTATATTATATGATATATTCAGTTGTGATAATTAACTATTAAAACGCATGCAACAGTCAGATAGACAGGCGGGCTTGATTCGTAGTCAATTGATTTTTAGCCAGCGGCTCTCAATATTCAAGTTAACACCGCTGTAGTAAAAAAGAATGTGATGTCTTATCATAAATAACTGGTCAGTTTGCCGTATGCGCCGCCATCATTTATATTCTCAAGTAAAGTTCTAAGCAGCTGCACTTCCTTCTATAATACGCAGCCGTTCTAAAAATAATCATTAGCAATATGTTACATAACTTGTTCACGCTAATGTTTCATTGAATTACCGGTAACCGCGCGTTTTTTACTGGCGTTTTTGTAATACTTTTAGGAGATCCGTTTGAGCCGGGAGATGGTCTTTCTGTAAGGTCATTTCAGAAACATCTATGCCTTGCCTTGCATGCCCGAAGATGCCGACGTCCGGAAGGACAGTGCGGGGTTTCATACTGCAGCACAATGAAGACTGTGCTCGATCACATTACGCAGTGCGTGGGTCCTGGAGATTGCAGGGTTCCATTATGTCCCACTACACGCCGAATAATGTCGCATTGGCTTTCCTGCACCCATCTGAACTGTCCCTTGTGTAGAACGACGTTGCCGTCTCGGATTCAACGCGAGCGACCCCTTTTAGATGAATTACAAGCTCGCCGGGGACAGGCGGATTTAGCTGCTCATGGCGCCATTCAGGTTGTCCAGCCTGCTCCCCATGCTCCACTGAGGCGGTTGCTTGCACCTCAGCAGATAGCTCCCATTGAGCTGCGGGGGCTAGTTGTCGAGCGTGAAGGTAGTGCTCAAAATAGCATGTCAACAGATATGCAGCGAGTCTATGCTGGTCTAGGCTTGCCGTATTTTGCACCAACTCAGGATACGAATCAGGTGCATGATTCATACTTTTGCGGTTTATATGCAAATCTTAACCCTGTTTCGCTCACGTTGAAGACAGGTTTCTGAGTATATTTAAAAATGAAACTTAGGCAGGGACGTGTTGCATATTAATCTCTATATGAAGATAACAGAAAGATTTAATCGAGATTGTGGCGTGCTAGTTTGCTATTGTCATATTAATTTTATTTACTAAGAACTCAAAATTCCAGTTTAATAACTAGTCGCTAGAGCGCCCGTTTTATCAAGAAACCTCACCCTTATCATCGTTACCCATTTACCTTAAGTCGACGCAGCCGAAGCTTGACGAGAGCTTTATTCGCGTCCGATTTCGAGAACTATCGAGAAGTTTACTTATTTAATTAATATCTTTGTATAATTCAAACTTATTGTATCCGCTTGTTTGTTTTGGTTCTAGGAAAGCCAGGAAAGGAGACCGCCATCGACCAATACGGACCGTTCACTCTCTGCAGAACTTGACTCATCATCAGGCGAACCAGAAAGGCAAAATGGCGAGGATCTAACTGATCCTAACGAATGGAAAAGTTTCGTTACCCTCGACCAACGAGAACATCTCGTTGATAAGATCGTCCAGTTCCTCTCAGATCAATACCCGTCAATCCCTCGAGTTTTCCTGAACCCCCGAATAGCTAAGAAGCTGGAGTCCTCGATGCTCGAAAAGGCCGGCTCGCGAAAAGAATACTACGATCTGGTGGCCGCGAAGATCTGCCTCATGGAACGAGAATTCCGACGCTGGCAATTGCCCCAACGCGCGGCGCATTAACAAATGGATTAACAGACTCTATCTGTTTTCGTGTTAATATTATCCGATATAAATTGTTAAATTATCGTTTGTATCTCAAAGATCATTCGAAAGTAATAGAGTCACAGGATATGTTATCGGAGGTTATACCTAGTGTAATTTTATTGCGTAATGAGATAAGAATACTAATATATTAGATATATAAAAGTGTATGTAAAAGTTAGTTGTGTTCAAACACATACGTGTGTTAAATAAAGTATGAGCAAACATACAAGGATGTGCATTTATTCATTTTATACTTTAATGTACTATTTGTATAACACCATAACACATGATTCTATCTAGCATTTCGACGATTTAATCTCGTTTCGTAACAATTAACCAATTAACGTAGTTCAATCGGCACACAAAATGTTATTATTGGTTGAGGGCCGTAAAGAGCTGTATGCACTACCGGCTTGTGTCGCTCCGCAAGACAAAACTCGGCGATTTATTGACGGATATTTGACCGGTACCTTCCATCACTGTCCAACTAGTTGTTTTTAACAAGAACGAACATCGTAGCATTTATATGATGAGCGTTATTTGAATGAGCTTCGAGTGCAACCATGATTAACTGTGGCGATTTCGGCTTCGGAAATCTTTATTTCTTGAAAAACAATCTTTATTTGAATGATTTTGAAATGGTATTCAAGATCACCATACAACACCACATGCTTCTAATTTGTAAAGAAATACCTTTAAATCTCGAATCGATTGATAGGAGAACTTTTGCACTTCGGAGTGAGCATCATAAAATGTTTTTAACATAGTAATTTTAATTTGCTTTTTATTACTCAAGCCTCAAAAGCAGGAGATAAGTTAAAACAGAGGAGCTGTTTTTTCTTAGGCCCTAATATACATGGATTTGCCGCTTCCGGATGTAGAATGTTTTAAATGATTTATCGATTGGTATATTTCCCATGTGAAGTTTCAGGTAGCTGTCTAAGTCTCTGTGAGGGTATATCTGCTAATCTTCCAAGAATCCTTTAAAGCGAATGCGAGTTATTAAAGCAGCGATTACAGCGATAACTTATGTGATTTGCCTTGTATTTATCGCGATTCATTATTTTTACAGATTGCCCTGGTAGGTGCGTCCAGGACATCGTCGACTGCCATTTATTAAAATTCAGTTTTTTGTTTATTAAGAAACTTTGGCTACAGCGGCAAATGGGAGTGGTGGACGTTGTATCCAAGTTTCGCTTAAATTTGCTGCACGAATCGAAGACTGTTTTTAGAAACTGTTCTTGGTTAAGGAAAAGAACTACCTTCTTGAAAAAATGGTAGTTCATAAGAGATTAATCTGTTATCTAGAAATAAAAAATCACTTTATAGGTCATCAGCTAAGGGAAGAGACTTGATTAAAGCATCGACTATAGATCTACCGTACTAGACAGAATGAACACAATGACTGTGGGACAAAAGACTTCGGCGTTTAGGGGGAATTCAAAACGGATTTTTACGTAAGCCAAATGTCCGTTAAGATCCAACTTAGACGGAGTAGGTTTATCAAATTATAAACTTACCATTTATCTCATATCTATAGTATAGATTCCATACTTTTTCAGATGTTAAATTATATTTAACTGATAGCTATTTCAGGGTTTAAGAAGTAGCAGGCAGTTCTAGGTGTTAAGAGGAAGTATATATTGGCTTATGCAGAATCAAAAGTAGACAAAAATTTTGAAACCGATTGTTTTTATATTTAGTGTACGCTTAATTCCTTATTCTATCCTAGAGTCTATAGCAAGTAAAATCGTGTAGTATGCCAAACAACTAGAAAACGACTGCAACAGCTTTGATTATATTTGTTTGTAGGTTTGCCTGGGCTAGACAACACTGTCGTGAGAACGCGATATCCGAAAAAGCTTTAGGGTTGCTGAAGTTTGACATAACATAGGTCGGGTGGCGACAGCCACTTAACCTCAACGTTATTTACCAAACTGGGTAATAGAACTTGCTGAACATGTTTTGCTGCATTTTGTCTTTAACTTTAAATCTACTGAGACCTTTCTCTTTTCGCACTAGTGCTACATACACCTAACCGCGTTGAGGTTTCTGCTCTGAATCGTTTGTTGTCTCCTTCATAATGATACTAACAATAATAATACCAGGTCGAATTAGAAATTACAAAAGTAGGCTAGTTATTGCTATTAGGCTAAGTACACTTATTGTGATATAATATCCGTGCGATGTTAATGAATTCGTATTCAGTGTGAGGAAGCTAATGTGTATGCATTTCCAAGTATACTTTTTAGGTAGGAATTTCTTAATAGCGCTTGATTATCAAGGTTGTTAAGTTCTTGTTCATATAAAACCTTCATATAATTTAAAGGATTTTTTTTGTTACGCTCCAAAAGGAGCGCTTTCGAAATTTCGAAACTTGCTTCACTCAGTTTTCGAAAGTATTCCTCGACATAGGACTTATTTTGATGAGGCTACCATTCTATCGTTCGTGTTCTATTTATAAAATCAGCTGAAATTTGTGAATGCACAATTTTCAGTCGTGGCAATTTTCGATAACCGAAATCCACCAGTTACTTAGCACGTTTCTTCACTGGTCTAGATAGCAACTATAACTCAGTAACTCACCTACTATGTTTATTGAGTGAAAAAACAAGTAAGTAGCTTTGGCAAGCGTCGAAAATAAACAATAGCATAGTCCTAATTTACTATATAATAATATCGATTTCATGGAGTTTTATAGGGAAGTAACGTTGCGAAATGGTTTGTTTGATTAACTTAGGAATGCTCGCCCGCACGAACCACAACTACTATTGTAATTGTGTGTATTGACCTATGCTAACAGCTCGATTGACTCAGTTTGAGACGTAGAACGCAGAAGAAACTCACATAACGTTTTTCGTTTTTCAAAAAAGCGAGTAAGAGAGAAAAGTGTTACTTTATGTGCGCATTGTAGTAAATGCCTGATTTAAAATGCTACTAGTTTAAGAAAAATAGTTACTGAACTAACTGTTTGAAAAGTGAGCATAGTTACTAAATATAATTCAGATTGAGCATTGTCTTCTAACCTATAGGCTTTCTTCAAGCCAAAAAACATGAACTAATGAATCAATTAGAAACTGTGATGGAAAAGTATTCTATTAGGTAGCCATTGTACTAGTCACTCCTACGGTTTGTTTTGTAGATACTAACATCTTGTGTGATTTAATAAAGAAAAAAACTAATATTTTGCAATGGTGGACACACCCAGATATATTGTTTTGGTTCGCATATGCATCGACATATTGTATCTTTGTATAAAATCAACGATTGCTACTTGCATTCGGAAAAAAATGACTTTACCTTCGCGATAGAGGTGCAGTAACGCGGCGTGTATCATTTTGTCGTATTCGAACGCATTGAACGGGGGTGTCTGAAAAGGCAAACATTGGCTGCGATACGTATTTGAAACGATTATAAATTCTGCATTGCGACGGGATGATATGTCTTTACGTTACCTAGCACAACAGATCTCCACAAAAACCTCTTTCAGATTGTTGCAATTTTCCATTGTTCTCTAATTTATTGAAAATTTTGCCTATATGAGCAATGATTTTTGCAAAATTGGCAATTCTTTATGCTAAAACAGCGTTTTATTTCGAAATCATTCGTGCTCATGGCCCGTTCAAAAAGTACAAAAGTCATTAGTACTAGTGTTAATTATTAATGTAAATAACGAACAGATGTCCTGGCAATATAATTTAACAGATCTCTCAGGAGATAACACCATTCTACAGCCCTTAAAGGTTGCTAGCAAATAAGGAATTTTTTTGCTTTGTTTGATACGTAATTTATGATATAAATTATTAGGTGATAACCCGATCTTTGTGATAAGGGCTTGCATTCCACTCACCATGGTTCGTCAAAGTTCCGGAATCCGGAATCCCCTATTACCAAACGGGCGGTCACAGTCTTATCAACAGCTAGTGCGCCACTTCCAGTTATCGCACCAGCAGCTCATACGTGATTTTCAGGAATCACACCAACAGCGGGTATTTGTTATCGTTTCCCCTTTTCAATAATACGATATTTCCTATACCGCAAGTCATAAGAAAAGGATTGCACTTGTGTTTGTTATTATAGTTGAGTACCGTCGGATAAAAAGGGGAACAAGGTTTTGTAATAGTTTTATATTACTTATAATTACGTGAACTACGTGATTATTTCAATCATTAATTAATGAACGTAAAAACAGTGCTTATAGCCCCACCCAATATGCTGGGCTTATTAGGTTCGTTTGACAAGATCCATAACTTTTCCCTAAAGATTTATACATAAAACTGCTACACGATGATATCGAATCGAAAAAACAAGTCTATAAAAGAACGCTAATTGATGGAGTTTTTTACGCTGTTGTTGATTGTGGAAAGACGGACCAGGCCGACATTGTACCTGCACGACGTTCGATACGCGTTCGCGCCGTTCGAAAGCGGACAGCTCGCGAGGCTGCTCATGAAGAAGAAATGGCTCTGCAAGTAACGCGGTATTCAGCGGTGGCGATTAAAGAGGGGCACAAAGACACTTTTCTATGTAAGTATTAATAGAGTCGGTTTTTCAGTGCTGGAAGTTATTTCCCATGTGGACAGCCAGCGCAACCTTGGACACAAGCATTGTAACAATTGTAAAAAAGTTCTGTTCTTGGGGCTATTTTACTTGTTGCCTATATTAACAGATTTGGACTGATCCGGTCTTAACGAAACCGTAACGTCAAAAATGGTTACTGGTAAGTTTTTGGATCGTAGTAAAATGTAAATCATATTACTATTATTTGGTGCTATTTATTGTGTTATTGTTGTATTACTTTAATAAGTAATAATTTATAGCGTAGTCAAATATAAGCCTCAGTAAAATCAAACAGTACATAGTAGATTATTAGGCGCTCATAAAAAATGTTGACGTAAACGATTATTGTATGTCAATAAATAATAAATCACGCAGAAGAACCGTTTTCATTACTCATTTTAAATTAAAAAAATAATCGGAGGAGATCCTATAGAAAACACTAATTTGTGGTCCTTTTTGCCATTTTAAATGTTTAGACGAAACTGCCCCCATCCTTAAACGGAAAGAAATGATAGAAAGCACCGCACCGCTCTTTGGGCCAGTTGCGAGGATGTTCGACTTATCTACTTCGCGATTACACCCAAGAACAATGGACAGTTTAAAGGCATTACCTCAGCGAATTGCTCTGAGCGTCCGTAGATACGAACAGCAAGAGCAGCAAAATGTAACTCGAGCTAAATGTGCGCGGCAGCAATTGCATGAATCACAGCGAGCAGTTGGGTTTCCATTATCTCGTCAGGTTGACCAGAAACAAAAACCTGCTCCTGCTCAGAATTATGTTGATGCAAAGCCTCTGCCAAGCAAAACTTGTGAGACCATACAGTTAAAAAGTTTACTGTTTAATCTAGAAAGCGGAAGGACAAGCTCAGGGGAAGTTCAAAGTCTACCGCAAAGTGTAATGCTCAAGCATAGCTTGATCGAGCCAGCAACTGCAGATATACATAAGAGAATATTCAAAACACTAGGACTGCCTTGTGACCCGCATCCTAACCAGGTAAGAGTGGATTCGAACATCTGTACCGAAATTCGTATGCTTGAATTATTCCACTGAATCGTTTCACAAAAGTTCCACTATCTTACTCGTATGGACTTTAGTCCAAAGGTAATTCTAAACAAGAAAAGCATGTAATATTTTATACTCTACGGGTTAGAAATGTATCCACAACAACAATAGTAGTCTACATCCGGTCTATTTTCGCTGTAGTCCTGAGATTAATACATCTGAATTATGTATTCCTTTTAGGCGCACCACATTGTTGAAACTATGGAATCCCTGACACTCGACCAGGAAACGCCACTGACGTGACCGTGCTCAGAACTACGTGGAACATGCGTCAAAAGTCTCTTTTATATCAACAATCGTGCAACAGATACTGTCGCGTACCTCCGGTCAGCGGCTCGGAGACAGAACACAAAGTGATCTCAATGAAAATTTTAATTTTAGGCAATAGCAATGATAGCAATAGTGAGACGTTTAAAGCAGGGCAAACATCAAAACCATTCTGCTTCAATACATGCACTAGTGTGAAAACTTGAGAACCACCCAAATGATAATAATAGAATAGTTCGCTTTAAGTTAATCTTTTGCCTATCTAATAGTGACAGTTGTCAAAACAGATTTGATTTTCCATTGTTTGGTAGGTAAGATTACCGTATTGGTTACTGCTCCACCTTTTGTACAGAGAGATGTGTCAAGTGTCTCTGGATAAAGACAAAGATGGTAAAAGCACCCCTACACTTAGAAAATAAGTGTAAATAAAAACGGGACGCAGCGGACTTAACGATTAGGCATCTTGTGCTAATAACAAGCTACAGTGATTTCTGAAAACTCCACTCTATTGCCGCGTGACCTTTCCTTTATCTAAGCTATGAAACAATCTACAAGTAAGGCTACCCTTGATGCCCACCCGTATGTTTTCGCGTTCTGTTATATAACAATATAAAATAAAGCATTATACAACAAACTGAAAACAAGCTTTCTTTTGTTCTCGACAACCATGACCATTAGGTACGTCTGTACCTTTGTTAATTTCCGGCCACATTTCCATGTCGGTGTGAGAAGCTATTTCATTTTTAATTGATAGGCTGTTCACAAGGACAACTGGTTGGTTCTCATACTGCCAGAATCCGGTTCTAGCTAGACTCGGGCTTTTTAGAAATAAGATGCGCATTTCATTATGGTTAGAAGGCTTCTTGTTATCGTTCAGGACATTGTTACTTGCTTTCGTTTCAGCTCGAGATCTTACCGTGCGAGACCTTTTAATGGGAGTTACGAAAAATCTTCACATTTAGCGGTCTAGGTTACGTGGGCCATGCTCTATTGTAAACGCCTAGAAATGGTTTATCTGTACAGAGCCCAACGGATACAATTAATCGAGGTCTCCGAGGTACTGACCAGTTTGCTTGACGTTGTTACTATGTTTAGAGTACCAGCGCGATTTGAGAAGGTAAGCAAACCCTTGTGCTAGATGCAGCATATCCGAAATACTGAAAAATGTACTTCTTCTAAAGAGACTGTGCCTCCACAATTTAAAAAAAATATGAAACTATTAACTCAAATTAGAGCAAACTAAGATGTTGTGTACTCTAACCTTACACAACACCATAGTAGTGCGTGCGAAGTCATAAATGGTAAAATACGATGTCATAAAAGAAACAAATTACGATCATCCATCCAACAATTGTAAGAGAGATTCGGGCCAACTCGAATCGGCAACGCCACGATTGTAAAATCAGAAACGGCTGATTTAAGCGTTGCAAATTTATGTAGAAAGACGAGAGTTAGTCACTAAATTGTAGACTGTAAAAATAATGAAGAATTTTTATATAAGGAAGTGAAGACAGAATAGTTCAGTCTGGAAACATCGTTCCTTTATTGTCCTAATTAAAATCAGTTATAACGATGTATGAAGTTTGTTACATAGGCCAAACCGAAGAATCTCGTTTAGGATCCGGTACGCGCTTGTGAGACTAGACTAAATTTATATGTAAAATGGAACAGATTAGCTATATAGACGATGCAGGAAAATTTGTCCGTACTTTACGCTTTGTTTTCCGTACCAACGTTTGTATAGCTATTTTTTCAAATACTGCTATACAACTTTATAAAAGAGGACACCTGTCCTCTAATATATTTGCATACGCGACTACCCTAGGCTTTTAAGTTTCTAACAAATCGTAACTTGATCGAGGTAGTGGTAAATCGTCCAGCCATTAAAAAGCCTGCGCTATATTTTGTATTGTATAAGCTAACAGTTTAGCGCTACAATATGTGATGTCTTCCTTTCATTAACTATACAATCACAACTATAAATTAGTTAGTTCAATGGTTTACGTTAATAAGGAATGCCGTTATGAAAAATACTAGAGAAAAGTCTTGCTACGCTTAACTCGAGTACCTAGCAAGACAGCCAGGCATCACTTTATTAGATACGCTAGAGTCCATCCAGACACATACTTAGGACAAGCCCGACTTAATATTGATGATTTTGTACACAGCAAACCTACGCCATCGTCAAGATACCTGAAACCCTTTTGTCGGCCAGAAACTAAACTATCGTGTAAAATCGGAGCTACGCTAACATAAGAAACTAGCAGGCTCGCATTTTAACTTGAGGCACCGTGGTCTGGGTGACGAATGCACATCTATCGGTAAGAGAAGCTAATACGAAAAGTGAGAATTTACTCGATATATCGTCGAGGCGTATTGAAGATATTCCAATTTTTACAGCAACACAGTCAATCACATACACATTTATGAAAGTAAATGGGCGCGTACGACATGTAATATTTTATTGGCAAGCCAGTAAATCACCGATCATGATGCGAAAAAAAGCTAAAACGTATAATTGATCGCAAAATATATGAATACATCAGTACACTCTGTATTCATTGCTCTCTTATTACAGCGTTTCTTTGAACTGTAGTAAGTTTATGAATACATGGCATATATTGCTGAGTAGAGACATCTAGCAAGCCGAGTTGATGTATCTGAATAGAACAACACCCGCGTGACTGCACCTTATGATCCACATGGAACAAGGATTTACAGTCCGAATGTAACGGCTAAATAAACACAGACAACATTTTTGTTGTAAGATGAAATAGTAAAGTTGACCTTGATAACATAATTCAAACGGAGTGGGCCGTTCTTCGCCTAGCAACAAATGCCACCTAAGCAGCCTAAGAATGAGCGGTCAGAAACGGTTGTGAAGTGCAGTAGTGCCACAAGTAATCGGTCTTCCTTTTATTCGGAAGGATATGTCGTTCGGCTTAGTCCTAAGAAGGAAATCTCATCTTGCAACGATTCCTGTCTTGTTATTTGACTGTTAATCGCTCACTTTAGACGAATGGCGAATAAACAGAGTTTAGATACTCGTTGTCCAATATCTATTATTCACTGTTTTTCAAACGTACCGGCTCATAAAATAACTAATTAGGTTTCTGAAGGTTTATATAAATTATTTAAATAATAATAATAAGAAGAAGAAGAAGAAATTATATAATTTCTTTTTGTCAATGGAAATGTATCCGGATGAATGCGATGGCAAGTCCTAATTTTCCGAGGTAAAATTTCATTAGCAAGCGATTTAGCAGCATCTTTTTATAACCGAAACCAAATACACACAAGTACGCACAATGCAGAAAATGCGTAATTCAAATAATGATGCCTGCATGCGCCAGTTAGGTATCTGGGCCTTCGTATTATGACACTGAGTCAGAAGACTCAAAACTACAGCAGTGTCTCATCTCAATTCTGGGGACCTCGTGCACTTGATTTAGGTATCCTCAATTATTTGAGTTTTATGTCCAGTACTGCTGTCAGGCATTCCCTCGGACGACTGGGTCCTACCACGAAGCGTGTTTCTAAGATTAAGCAGGTAAATACGGAACCCAAGTTTCCAGATAAAGCATAACTACACCGATGAATTTGTGAACGCAAGACAATTCTTAAGAGAGCTTGACAGCCACAATTGTCATGTGTGTCGCATACTGCTTTTAGAGGAAGAGTGATTTTTACTATGGAAGAACAGCTGTCCAGATAAGCAACGTAACCCGACAGGTAGAAAGCTGCTATTTCTTGTAGAAAACGATTTGGCTCTGAAATGTTTGTAAGTTTACTTGTCTGCAGAAAATCAATTTGCCAAAGAAAAAGAGTGGGACCATATCGCCTAAGACGCTCTCCAAAAAAAACTTAGTTAAATTGTAGGTGTGGTACCCGCCACGACATTTTGTGGGGGAACGTTAGTTTATCCGAACGCGCCGAAGATTGTCTGCAGTTTCCCGCCCTGTATCTATCAGATGATCACATTCGTGCATCATCCGGCTTGAAGTAAATTTGTCTTTCCGTGCGCGCATGTAAGTGGGTAACAGGCAGCGTCAAGATGAAGTTTCTGGCAAGAAATGGCAGCACAAGGAACTGCTTGATGTAGTCGTATCTGACAATTACGCGATTAATAGTATAGTAATGTAGTAGTAGTAACAATAGGAGGAGAATTGAAAACATGATACGTTAATAACTTTCTTTATGATCTTCGGGTTAGCATAACCTAACGCCTGCAGTAGAGACGAAAATCAAGAACAAGGAAAGGCTATGCCAGGGTCTTGTTCGTTAGTAATAAAAATCCTTAAAGTCCTTATAAGGATTTTTTTTTTTATTAGAGTCAATTATTTACTACTTCATTATTTAAATGATAATTAAAACTGTATGCTTTCAGCTTTGCTATAATAATACGCTTTATTGTAATAAATTTCTTTAGGTTATTACTTCATGCTAAATTGGTGATAAATACATGATGATAAATTGATACCGCAAGGCGAAAAGTTTCTTTCTTAATCCTAGTGAATTATTTCTGTTATTCTTTATGGAAAAGTTTGGTGCTCGTCAGCTTCACAAATTCAGCAAATGCTATCATATACACGAGTTCAAAGATTGTCATTCAATTAATGATCATCTAAATTTGAGACTTCCAAGGAGAAAGACAATTCCTGCACCCGCTTCACCTATATTCTGTAGATTTTTGTTCAGGTTTCGTTCACGGCATTGTGTTTTATGACAAAAGTCGCTGCGGAGACGACCACGATAAAATAGTCGGTATCTCCAAATGAGCTTTGGTCCATATCAGCTCCGTGTGATTAATGTTATACCTATAAGCATGTTAACTAGAACATCTGAGGTGTCACAGGAAAGTGAGTATGTGCTTATTAAACTTAGACAGACGTCAGATCGTTTACGTTCGGAATCGGGCGTAGACACTTTGTTGCGAGCCGAGAACTTGCCGCTTGAAGCAACGTTTTATAAGATAAAGCTCAAAAACATCTTGTTCTTGATTCTCATCTTTCATTATTTTTTTCATCCGAAAATTTTTGGGAATATCTGTAAACCTAATAAAGTATTCGAAGACAGTAATAAAAGTAATCTGAGAAATTGTTTTTTCAACGATGACAGGATTGTTCGGGGCTACGCAGAGCACTCTGACGTTATAAGGAGGTTAGATACCGTGTTGTAGCTCTAGAAACTCTATTATACATGACCCTTGCCGAAGACAACCGCCACTCTTTTTTAGGAAGTTTTCCAATGAACTCGTCGAATACTTTTCCTTACATTGTGCACTTAGCGTGGTAACCAAAAAGAGTACTTGTTGGTGGTGTTATGACCACACGCTTACGTACTATAACACGTGCTCGTGTTCCTAGCCTGTTTGCAGACCATGACAAAGCTGTCGGACCAACAAAATCCTCAAAGTGCCCTTCAATGGACCGTAGGTCGTTTGCATGTGTCGCTTTTATGTGTTGGTACTTCCATTAAGCCTTCTAGGATTCACGGGTACTTCAACCCATCTATCGATGATGACGTTTATGTGACCTTTGAGCAGACTGAAATTATTATTACGCACTGCACAGATCTGCGTTTTTTCGTACCAATTCAAATATAACCCCTATTGCTGGCTTCGACGCCTAAGCCTCTGGAAAAAATATGCCAGAGGTCGTTGCTTCAAACTTCACCAATGATGCAGCCCAAAAATGATACAATTTATGGAAATAAAGAGGGTTCCTACGTTGCTCGAAGTAGCGTCATAATTCAAAATTCATGTAGAGAATAATGAAAGCTTAATAAGCACACAATATGATTTAGATGCGTTTTTGAACTGTCCATCGTACAAGTGTTCTTGAACCCTTCCCTTCTTCGATTCTCTGCAGGCGCGTTAAGCTGCAAATTGTTTTTACAAAGTAGCGTTTTATACATGCGTTTACATATACATACAGCGTTTTATATATAAATTATACTTCTTGCAAATTGAGTAGATATCACGCTTAGGTATATCGTCTGGAACGTATTCCGACAACAACGAATGAAGTTTGGAAAATAAGTCGCGAGAAGCGATTCCTTTTGGATCCTGTTAAACGTTCAGTCCCTCTGGAGATCTTGCATGCATGCAGTTAGAGGAATTCAACACCGCATGCAAACCGCCGGTTTGCAAACTCGATGTTATAGTGTGACCAAGGCTAACAAATAAAAAGCAATGAACGATATATATAAATGTAGCAGCGCTTGGATGCCAATATCTAGCTACTGTGGGTACTCATCAAGGCATGAAAGCGTAGCATAGTAAGAAAGCAAATACTAACATTTTTAGTAGATACTAAGTCGTCCGTAGGGGTTTGCGGGAACGCAAAATCATTTCGAGGGATTTGTTGAGTGACTACACTACGAAGTAAGACCGAGCGTTCATCAAGAGGGTCGCAGTTGATTGCCAGGAAAATGGTGTACCATTAGTACGCCATTAGTCATTCGAATGATGATAATTATTAAAGCTCTGTCGCGCATCTAAGCATGCGCGGTTAGAGGCCTTTACAAGTGAAGGCCCTTATATTCTATTTACAGGACCTACTATATTCTTACGGTACAACAATGAGCTTGTAAAACGGCCATTGGGTAACAAATGTGCCATTTAAGCTGCTTTTGTAAGACATAGCATATTCATAACGCTTAAGAGCAATTAATTTCGAGTCGGTAATGCTAATCTCAATCAACATTAACTGATTTCCGTATAGTGCGTCATGAATGCGATTTAGCATGTTAACAGATAAAACACAAAAGTCAGGCTTGTCTACTTCTTAGGGTTTTGTTGTCTGCTTATTAATCTTAACCTTACACATTACAAATTTATGTCTTAGTTTGTTTAGACTTCGTGTTTGAACTTCTAGTGTATTTAGTTAACTCCGCATGCTATAGTTTAGTGAAGAACTGTCCAGAAGATATGCAAGCTATATGGCATACCCCGGCTCCAGGAAATTTATCTGTTTCTATGTCAAAAAGTTTCGGGCATTTTGTTATGGAACGTATATGCATTTAAGGCGCTGAAATGCAATGCCGTATACAAAGAGCTACCAGTTTGCTCATTGCTAATCCCTAGCGAATGTAACGATTTCGCCTGAAGCTTCAGCTACACCTCTACCGTGGGATTCCCGTTACCCCATTCTCTTAGACTTAGCTAAGGGAACCAAACTTTTGGGTGGAAGACTCTGCGATTCTGTTGGATATTCTTCCCCATCGAGGTCATCAAACCAAATATGATAAAAACTCAGTGTAAACCTCTGCCCCTGTTGATTTTTCGCAGCAAGAATTATTTGCGAACGAGTGAGAAAGGATACAGCGTTGTGCAAATTTAGGTACCAACGTGATTGGCACCCTTATAAAAGTGAAAAAAAAACGATCGCTACGCACTGGTTAGTACAAATTTTCGTTGCTGTTAGATCTTGTAAATATTTTCTTGCGCATTGCTTACCGAATGTTTTTGATCGGTAATGAGATGTTTGGCAGGAACACAGGCTGCCACTTCTATGTCGCATGTTGCGCTTGGCCTTATCATGTTCTCACGACGCTTTCGACATTAGGTAGGAAGCTCGTTTTGCCTGGATCTCCTCTTAAGAAACACTTATAACGATAAGCGCGTAGAGTAATAATAGTTGTTGTTGTTGTTATTATTCGATAATTTTGTATAAATATATGCATAAATAATAACTCATTCTGTTTGCAAAATGCTGTTGCAGTGGCGAATCGCTATGTTCAAAACAAAAGCCAATTTAGTTCCCGTAACATCGGACGTGTCGAAAAAAATACGACGTTTTTAGAGTCGTTCCTGTGGACGCCAGTCAATTTCAAACGAAGTTTCAACGAGCTAACGTAGCAGTGGATGCATAAAAGATTTCAGAACCTCCAAAATATATTATTCGCACATTCTTTCTGGGTTCACTCAGATATTGCGCAAAATTACGAAGACCGTTAGATAGCTTCCCACTGGCATCAATCTTCATTAGCATTTCGCGACTCTAGATGTGTACGGTTACTTGTACATGCAGATAATTTATCTCTTGGAGCTTTTTTAGGTGCAGTTCTTCTACGCTCGCTTGAATAATTTGAGCAATATATAAGATTACAACTAACCCCAGGAAGTCCCCATATTACTTTTCTCGGCAAAAATTTGTTGTGCTTATCAAGTTGATGAGCGGTAGCCCTTGAATATAATTTCGACATTAGAACTGACTGTGCTCTATTAAGTTAGTACGGTAGGCAGAAATTTAATAGTATTCTTGTATGATCAAAAGAGTGTCTATAAAGTCCAGTTTCCAGTACCAGTTTTGTTTGCATCATTTGCATCAATCACGATCTGATTGACGACGCAAATTACAATGTCGAAGATACGAAGCGGAGTCTCAAACCAGCTCGAGTTCAGCACCTTTCATGGTATGGCAATGAAATTATTGTTGGCAACTTTTCACTTTCGCTCTTCAGCCCTTGCACAGCGGATTTCTAGCTAGTATACTGCGCAGATTCTTTTACACCTGCATTTGTCTGGACTCGGACAAAGACTGTCACATTTTGAAAGTAAACCTGTACTCGATATTTCTACTATGCTTTTAATGTACAATTCACTTTATGCTAGATTTTCTTTAATTATATAATTTACAATTTCCAACTATAGAATAAGCCAAACGAGCATGGTGCTGTTAACATATGTCAGGTTCATAAATAAAACAAATCCGTCCATCCCTTACTTACTAAAAATGCACCGTTTGTGTCGCTCGCATTTTTCTAACAAATTAATTTAGTATATACTCGTTTCTACTCTCCATGACCAGTCGGTCAACTAATTGCTTCGTTCCTTCTGTTAAAATTGTTCGAAGCTGGCATTGAATGGCTCGTCGAGCCAAGCTCTGTAGGCTTACTGCTTTCATTTTCCAGTGATAACTGACGTGAATCTGAAAAAATAGTCGGTGCAAGAACGATTTTGCATCGTCTGTGCTGTTGGTTAGCTCGTTCAGTCTATTCAGCTGGCTCATGCAAAGATTCTTCCGGACTATCTTGTTGCTTTCAAGCATTTCGAACTCTTCGAAAATACAGCAAGGGCTCATTGCGATTTTTCTAGATGGTTGTGTCGCTGAACTCTGGGCCTCGGCGTATTCTCCGGAGCAATCAAATTTTTTCTGTCTTTCATATCGGCGTAAAAACACCATTTCTCATCACCCGTCACAATTCTCTATCATAACCTGCCATTGTGGCTACGCGTCGCCCGGTGTCGAGCAAGATGTTGAGGGTCAATTAGAAACAACAGTTAAGAGGTGAAAGGACAAGCAAACCTTTTCTTCACTTATGTACTGACCTACCGCAATCCAATTTTGCATAGTAATACTTCACGGTAACTTCAAAAATTATAAAACAGATCAATCATAATCGACTCAATGCATTAACAACGGAAACAATAATATTAAGTTATTTTAGACGCTACAGATATACTTAGTCTATCTTTATATCTTCAAAAAACTACGCTTTCAATGATGGCGTAAAACGCGAAACATCGAGGTACGCTCTACGGGTACTCGACGGGCATCCGTCTTTCCTATTAAGAGAAGGGAAGCAGAGATTGACAGACCATGAAATATGCACGTCCATGACTATTCATAGATCGTGCGATCGTTATAAAAATGATCCGTTTTATCATCGCCGGTGACAAGTCTATACAAGAATCCATCGTTGTAGTTACGCTCGACACTGAGTGAGATGACACGATGTAAAGTACAGCCATAAGTTCTTGTTCGACTCGGAGGTACACAAACAAAAACGGACATGAGGTACCCAAACTTTAAGTTTTTGTACAAACCCAACGGATTTTATGACACTGATGCGGCGACAGCTTACCTCTTCGAGTAACTCCCATGTTGGTTTTTCATGGTTGCTATCAAATTAAGACGATTAGTCAGAATAAGAGCATCCTCTAGATTCCGGGCGCCGTCTGCGAACTTAGCAAATCACTCTTAAGTAGTCCCTTTAAGGTGCACATGGCAAATATGATGGGCTCTTCCACCAGCATGTTGACCTTGACAAAATACATAGCATACGCATATATATGAAAACGCCCTTCTTCTTTCAATTAAAATACCTACTTTTTTAAGAGTTCTTTCAAGTATAAGTTCCACTCTAAAACAATATCATTACAACACGCTAATGCAACGGCGTTGTTGAACGGTCTATCAGAAATGAACCATAAATAATGCAACGTGGGAAAGAATTTTTTTAAGAACGCGTACAAGCCTTCCTTCCAACCTAATACATTTCAATGTCCAGGTCCATATAGTGAAGATAACACGTTTTACGACAATCTTAAGTCGCGCTTACGAAACGTCACGACTTGAAATTTGTCGCGGTGGCTTCTAACTACTTACTAAGGGCTAATGCTAAGGGCTAGGACAAATTAACATCAACGCTGTGTAGATTAGCAGTTGTGAAACAGACTGTGTTATTGCCATTTCGAAAGTAACCTTTTATTTTTTCTAATCACATGTTCTCATTTAAAGGCTTCACTTTTCTTCTGTTGACGAGCTATCTAACAACCCGCGTTGATAGGCAGACAGATATAACGTGATATGCAGGAACAAGGAGAATTTTGGTGTTACGACGACATTGAGACTTCCAATTTACTTTACAACACGCTTGCAAAATATATACGTCTTATTTATACTCAAGTCTTTAAGTCATCTGCAAACGGTCTGCAGACTACATAGTCAACGTTGGTTTACCATTGAAGCGACTGAAGCAAAGCGCGCGCTTCGATGGCGTAGCAAGTATCAATTATTGGAATCAAGAGTACCTGTTCTTCAATAAATAGATTTGCAGTGGAAATAAGTTTTACTAAAAGGCATTCGGCTATACTCAGAACGTTCTAGAGCTAATACAATGCAAGGATAGAACAAGTGGCAATAAAGTTTGCTAGACAAGTCTTTAGGCCGTAGTAACTCTTCATAGTTGTAGGTGTATCTTTAAAAGCTTTAAATGAACCTTACACAATTGCCTACACTTTCTATACGTGTGTGGCCACGACTGGCTATCTTAATCTAAATCTAAATAAAATTTCTATGATATCCTCAATAACGTGGCTTCTGCCTGAACTTCGTTTGGTACTAGTTCGAGTACAAAACTCCTCCGGTTTCTAAACACTTACTTCAAACGAGCCCGCTGTCGGTATTGGCTGAGTAGATTTTTTAGCTTAGCAGTCGATCGAGACGTGTTCGGACTTCCTTACCAAGTTATAATGGATAAAATAAAGAAAAAATCGCCACCGATCCCCCCGATGTAGTGGTGGAAGCGATAAGAAGCCTGTTCCCAACGCAACCGTGGAGGGGCGATACAACGTTCGAGGTTGATGAAAGAGACATCCCAGAAGCAACACTGGAAGAAATAACAGAAGCAGCAAACAAAACAGCAGCAGGAAAAGCACAGGGACCGGATGGCGTTCCACCAGAAGTAGCCAAGATCCTAATCAAACTATGGCCAACGATATTTCAAAAATTGGCGACTGACATAATACGGAGAGGGATATTCCCGGATATATGGAAGGAAGCAAACCTAGTACTGATTCCAACACCCGGAAATAAGACAGGACCTGCGGCGTTTCGACCAACTTGCCTTCTAAGCACAGCCGCAAAAGCTATGGAAGGCATAATAGTAAACAGATTGACCAAGGAGATTTAAGATAAAGAGGCACTATCAGAGGCGCAATATGGCTTTAGGAAACATCGTTCGACACTAACAGCTGGTCCTCGGGATAGCGAGAGAGGAGATGAACAGCAATCGGAAGACTCGAAACTTCGTGCTGCTAATCCTTCTGGATGTTAGAAGTGCCTTTAATAGCATGAACTGGGGAAAATTGATGGAAGCACTGGAAGAATAGGACATCTCTACGTATTTACGCAAGATCATCAGTTCATACTTAGAGAACAAAGAACTGATAGTGGATGGGACAAGATACACAGTCACAGCTGGAGTCCCGCGGGGGTCGGTCCTCGGTCCAATACTCTGGAACCTAGCCTATGACGGCGTACTACAAATAACGGGTCTACCGGAGGGTGTAGAAACCATCGCATACGCAGATGACCTGGCTCTTATACTCAGAGCCCGGACAGAGGTGGAACTAGAGAATAAGGCTAACGATTCCCTCCAGCTTATAGAACGATGGATGGAAGAACATTATCTAAGGCTAGCCGCAGAAAAGACAGAAGCAATATACCTAACTGGAAAAAAGAAGACCAAAGGTGTAGAAATATTCTTGGGTTATACTCAAATCAGCATCCAGAGAAAGGCGAAATATCTCGGCGTGATTATGGACACTGCAATGACTGGAAGAGAACATATTAAACATGTAGCTACAAAGGCAGAAAGAACAGCGCTCAACTTATCCCGAATACTGCCCAGAGTAGGAGGAGCCTCCGAGGGTAGCCGGAGACAATCAGCCTCAGCAGCCGAGGCTAGAGCGCTATACGCAGCCCCAGGATGGGCAGAAAGGGCGCTGAAGACAAAAGTCAACCGTGATGCATTGCTGGCTGCTCAAAGAATAGTCGCAATACATGTGGCAAGAGCGTACAGAACCGTGTCAACCGAAGCACTTCTAGTACTGCCCAAAATAGTCCCATAGGATCTGCTTGCTAGAGAAAGAGCCGAACGACGACAAAGAGACGAAAACACCGACAACATCATGGTCCGTGAGGCCACGTTGGACAAATGGCAACGGCAATGGGAAAATCCCTACTCTAACAGCCGAGGAGAGTTTCCGGGCAGTTGGACTCGACATCTAATACCAGATGTCAGGAAATGGATTCGGAGAGCTTACATACCATTCCTTCCAAGTCCTGTCGGGTCACAGACAGTTCCAGACCTACATGACAAAGATCGGCAAGACGCAAGTGGACACCTGCGTATTCTGCGTGTCGGGCACGAAGGACGGAGTAGAACATACTCTACATCACTGCCAGGCACTTAAAGGGGTCAGAGATAAGCAGGTACACAGAGAAGTCACAACAAAGGGCAGCGCTAAGGAAATGGTGAATGTGATGACAAAAGATAGGACGACATGGGCTAAAGTTACGGCCTTCTTTGATGATATTATGAAAAGAAAAGAACAGCTTGAAAGGATGCGACGCAGCAGAATAGTAGAAGGACAGGCCCAAAACAATCAAGAGCCTGACGCGCCACAGTTGACTTTGACGGGAGAACAAAGAGTACGGTCTCTCCCGGGACCCAGCGTGTCTGGTCAAGAGGAAAGCCAGAATGGAGGATGGACCGGAACGGTTCAAAGGGAATGATGTCGAAATGACCGTTCCTGCAAGTCATGCTTTCGATGTAATATCAAATATGTCCCGAACCATGGCCCAAGCTGATGAAGAGGTCCAGGGTTTAGTGGGTGAGAGTCCCACGGTACCAGACGATAATGCAGTTGCCCTCAACCTCCAAAAAAAAAATTTTTACCTTAGTTTGAAACTGTTCTACTATAAACTCTACAACTATAAACGAAGTGAACTTCATGAGACTCGTGATCTTACAATGTTTTATACACTATAAAAACTAAATACTATTAGAAATTCTTCAGCCATCCGTGAGACTCGTTTACGCGGCCAAAAGACGTAGCTGCAACGGATCAAGCTCGTTCGGTACTTTGATTTAACGTCTCTATCTAATACTGAGCCCGCATCTGAGGCAGATAATTTCATAATACTGTTTGCTATCTTTGCATACACTATGATTTGCAATATGGGTTAGTACCTTTTGGTGCAAAGATAGGGAACGTCATAGTAACCATTATCATCACAACCAAAGTAATCCGCAGGGTTCTGTCCGCGCTTATTTAGCGATCACTTTCAGCTAACTATTTTTCCACTAATTCTTCGTTAATATTACAACCAGACTAGCGTGTACTGTGTCTCAAATATAAATAAACAATTATTTGCTTGCAATCATAGTGATTGCGGGGATGTCAGAATCGACTTCGGAACATGGCGAAGTACACGGGCCTAGAGTTTAGTGCGCGAAACTTCCACAATACGATACAAATACGAAACCCTATTAACGTGAAGTTGGATAGGCATAATGCAACCTCTTTAAAAATATACCATTCTCCTGTTGTCGTAATCACTGCATTATTCGAGTGATTCCGAACTTCACTAATTCCACAATTGAGTTCTAGACCTTATGACCAATGCTTTGTTTTTCTTTGTCGATTACCCTATGTTCCTGTTGTGGGCTAATTATTAGATTGCCGTCCAGGCTGTTGTTATCACTGATAGTCGCCTCGCAAAAAATCACAAAACTTATTTAAAAAATAGTCGAATCGATTAGCATAGATTAGCTTAAATCTACAATACAATATGATGTTGAATACGGTGACATTGCGTTGCCTGCTTTGTAAATTCCAAGTGGGGTTAATTTGATCGGCAGGGACAAGAGTTATCACATTGTGCAGACGGCACAGCAAATCTAACGTAATTCAGAATGGAATGAAGAATATGCAGCGGAATTTTTGGTCTTCTGCATTCGCCTATTTTACATTATTAATTTACATTCCTGCACATTTCAAGCTTCTAAAGTGGGCTAAGTTTGACGAGAATGTGGTCACGCTACCACTAAAAAATAACGTTACATGTCTTTTTCAGTGACGCGACCTTGTACATGCTTGAAGTTGGAGAGTTCCAATCGATCTTTGCAAGCGTAGGGTATATAATACCGTTACTTTGAATGTTCATTCAAACATTTTTTTCAGCGCCATAGTTCTATATGAATATTATCAGACAAAAAACTGTATAAATAGTCTCAACACGCCCAAACATTTCGACAGCATTCCGTCACATCGCCCGTTACACGAGAGTGCGAATAGAACGATAGTTGGGGTCTCGTTGTCAACTTTTCAATTACTATCGTTCGACATATGCATAAAGTAGATTAAATAGAAATTCACTAACTTCGCACACAAATGGAACATAGGTATCGAAGCCCACACAAACTTCCTTCAAGTACTAGTGTGGTTTTGCTGGAGTATTTTCGAAAGCTGTGTAGGATAGCTCAATAAACACGTTCGACATTTGAAGCATTGATCGTCACTTTGACAGATGAAACATGACTGATTTCGCCGCAGCTAAGTAACTGCTGACGGAGAAGTGGACGTCAGAATAGCGAATTAGATAGATCAGATATGGGCTTACCTAGCTCAGTAACACAGTAGGAAAAAATAATCTTATTGGCTAATTTCATAGACGTCTGCATGCGTATCTAGCTTGTGTCATTATAATCACTGCGCATTGCCCGTATATCAACTTCTCCTTTAGGGGAAAAATAGGGACCGCTACAGGAACCCGCTCGCTTCCGAAAGTCGTAGCAGTGACTTACCGCACTTTATCATTGCAGTATAACTATGCATTTAATGTATAGGATTCCGAGAATTTTTTTAAACTTTACTTACGCATACGTGGAAGAATGTAGATTTAACTTCCGGGATAGTAGGACTCAAATAATTTAAAAAATTTTCGACTTTATGTTGCGACTGAGAAAATTGAGAATCATATATATATATATATATATATTTATTTACGCGGTTATTGACTTTACAAGATCTGCGTTTTTTTGGTCTCGGTTGAACATTTTTTTAAATACGTTTTTGTGTTTGAGTTT
The DNA here is from genome assembly GCF_002532875.2 of Varroa jacobsoni. Lineage (NCBI taxonomy): Eukaryota > Metazoa > Arthropoda > Arachnida > Mesostigmata > Varroidae > Varroa > Varroa jacobsoni. Next base: position 263,769 of record NW_019213821.1, on the reverse strand, counting down.
TAGTTTCCAGTGATCAGAAGGGGATGTGGCGTACGTCAGAAAAACTCCCTCTCAGACTCTTGCGGGATGGTTTGAATAAGCTTTGCAAGATGTGATTTGGCATTGTTGTGCTGAAGGATAGTTTTCATCGTTTTTTGGTACTATTTTTTGTTAGACAACCCCGTTTAATTGATACAACCCGGCCCACAAATCTTTATTTATTTATTAGTAGCCGCTTATTCTTCTTGAGCATGTCTTTGTCCGCTTCCAGTCCCATCATGGCCTTCTTGGGATGAAAAACTGGCTCCACTCTAGGCCTAATGTCTACTTCCAGGAGAAACCTGTCCTTTTCGTTGCTTCATACTGACATGGGGACACTACTTATCCTGATCTGTTATTGTCGCTATATATTGGCCTGCGCCTAACGAGATGTTGGGAGTAATTGCCTTCTTTTATTTGGAGCTGCGCCCCGACCATAGGGCACCGTTAATTTTTGAGTAAGTTCTATAAATTCACAATGCCTTATAGCAGTCGAGGTCGCCTCCGCTAATTGAAGAATTGTCTATTACAAGGGGTTTCCACTGGCCTCAGACGGTATGCATCAATTCACTAGAACCATACATATTTAGAGTTTGAACTCAACGTAAAATTCTGAGTGAAATACGGCGAGCTTTTACGAATGGTGTATATAACTAAACAAGCAGTGTAAAGGCAAGAAGAAAAGGGAACAATAAAATCAATCGGCCGTCCGTACTTGTGTCGTAAACCAGTATACGTATATATACTGAACTCCCTAGAACCATAACCTGGCCACCGTCATACCTTTGACATTAAGCGTTCAAATTATTGAAGTGAAGTTCTCATAAAAAATAATTTGTATTGCGCAATAGTTTGATTAAAAGGTGTTTTCAATATTAAAATCTAAAGAAATCTCAGTAAAGAGTTCCATTTTATTGTTCGTGAGCTCCGAAATGACGCGCCTATTACCCTTTAAAGAAAATGTGGCATAATCTGTTTCTTCAAAAGCTACTTGAGCTCCATATGATTAGCCATGTCATGCTACATTTTGATATATTTAACGTTTTAAGCCCAATAACTTTCTAATAAAACACAGCTCTCTATAATGTTTCAGGATCCATCTCCTGGATCATCCAATACCTTTTGAGCCTATCGATCAAGTAAGGATGTTTTTAAACATCGGGTTTCAAAGCAAAGTCTATATAAGCTCATGCAGTTGTAAGAAATTACAGAATCTTAAAGTCTGCAATCGTAAGTAAGTAATCGGCCAAACGACTTCCGTTTCGAATGAAATATTATGGCGCTGAGTAGAGTGCCAATTTACAACTGTTCAAGTATTGAAATTGGTCACCACATTTATCAGTAAAAAGGCAATTCGCCCCGATAAATTAGATACGAAGAAATGTCAAGGACTTCTAGCACAAACTGTCGAGTCCGGTAGCGGCATGTATTGGAATATGGAAAGTGTCCACTTTTTTGATCTTTGGGGCTAGATCTCTCCCTCTCCCTCCCCCTCCCTCCTTCCCTTTCGCTCGCTCGCTCTCTCTCTTCATGTATAGGATACGATACATAAACAAAGACAAATTTTGGCAAACTGTGTGCTGCAGCGCGCACAGGTTTAGGCGAGCACCTAATTACATTCCCAAATACTGAAACATGTCAATATTCTTCAAACGGAGCCCAAATACACGTGCGTTCTATATTCGGCGCACAAAGTACTCAGAAAACCCCTGCTCAATTGATCTTGAAAATAACTGAATAAGTTCTGCATTACCTTGAGCACTCTCTTTTTTCTTATACTGTCTGTTTTGCTTATTTTTCCACAGACTTGCTAGATTTGTTGGTCTACTTTTGTTACTCTTCATTTTTCACTCGTCAAATTGCCAAGGCGTATTTATGGCAACCACATAATTACATTACACTATGCATCGTTTGTACAATTATAGACAAATCGGCGACCGGTTAGAGTAGTTTGATCTTTACTGCGAAAAGCTTCCACACCTGTTTTCGCCATGTCCTGATACGTTGTGATCTTCCAGTTGCTTTCTATATAGAATTGCATATCATGAATTGTTATCTATGCACTTGCTTATTCTGGGTAATATCGTTGCGCTATTGACGCGAAGCTGTTTATTAGAGGCAGTCTTATTAAACATCGAACATCGTTACCAGCTTTGAACAAAAACATCTTGATTGAATATTGTAGATATATTTAGGCACATACAGCAGCATATTACGAGTTCTAGTCTATCAAGCTTATTAAAAACTGCACCAGCTTAACTCCTTCCGATCACTAACGAAATTGTATGAAGGGCCTTCTTCCCGCTCATCTCCCTTAGCTTCCGCACTCGGCCCTGTACAAACAGTAAACTCAGCAATGGATCCTATGAGATGTATAGATATATCAGGAATAGACAGTAACAACTCAATCAGCAATTGTAACAGGGACCGAAAATTGTTCACCCTTGTGAAGATGTCTTGATTAATTTTTCGGATGCATTAAACAGCCAAGGCTATTGCCATTAAAGCTTGCTGGACATGCTGGTCCCACTTGCCGATGCTCCCGATAGTTACAAGCTTGAAAATGGGCATGCAGTAATAAAACATGAAGTTGCAATGGCGTTTTGAGAAAATCGTCGCATCCTTTCAGGGTAGCAACGTGTTTAGAGTCCTAAATAAAAGCCAATTAAGACAAAAGGAAGCCAACATCAGATAAACATTAAAATCTGGCATAAGTACTATTATTGATTTTTTTTTCTTTGTTAGCAAACTATATATCACTAAACGCGACAGATTTCTCGTAGGGCCAACGAGATTTTTATTAGGAACATCTTCTACTAAAAACCCAAGATAACAGTAAGAGTAATCCTCTCTGGATACCGTTACTCCTCACTGCTTGAAATGTACTCAGCCAGTGGCTGGCTCTCTAATGAACCACTCAGAACGAACGACTATTACTATTACCTAATGACATAGGAAAAGTTTTTTTGCGAGAATGATAATCGTTATAGCATTGTGCTATTGCTATGGTACAACTAGTGTCTTTTCTCGAGTTCAACAGAAATACTTACTCTGTACGATGTACTTGGATATCTGAAATGTTCTCTGTATGGCCAACGATACTGCCAATGCGGCCAACAGTTAATAATCAGAATTAATATATGTATGTATAGCCACACAGCCTATCAAAAACACGTCATCCATAAAGAACGAACAGGCGCAAAGCGAAAACTTCATACAGGGGAGGTAGCACAGAACTAGGCATGACGTAAAAACAATTAAATACATCGCAAAAAAGAGAGTTGTTTGTATTCTAGCCCTGTATAGACGATTCGCTCGTTATTGAGGAACGCTTAATAACGTGTTAATATAATCATACGTGATAAATCTGGGGGGCGAACATTTAAGCAATGAAGATGTGCTTTTTCGAATTTCTGTATCTGCTATGTAACATTTTATTGTTGTGGGTACACCCATATTTCATACAAGCAACATATCAATGAAATGCTCGGATATCGATCGAAAGATGACTATCTGTCTATGGGTTTCTAGCCCGATAGCAAGTTAGATACAAGTTAATTTATTACCGGCGTTTGGATTTCGCCGACCGCGAAAATATTTATTTTACCTTATTCTGCTCGGTGAACTTCATATGTAGAGTCCGCATCGCTCCCAAGAGTAAATATCTTTCCCAAAAAACTAAATGTCCTCTAGGTATCGTGACTGTCTCTCTTGAACCTATGTGCTTTATTCAGAAAATTAATACTGAGATAGATAGCTGAAAACGCTTACTCATCCTCGCAGATCGCTTGTTGAAATCAAGATTTCAAGCAACAATTGTTATCTGATGCTATCATTCCATGTTAAAAATCTGTTGCTACTAGAGCTATTGTGAAGCCGTCCCAGCTACGGTCCGTATCCATACGATTTGTCTGTTTAAATAATGAAGGCAAATAGGTTGACGCAGTTAGTTGTAAGGCACGGATTATCTATCGGTACGGATCGTTTGGACGTAAAACTAATTCTATTCATTTGCCCACCTGAAGTGTATGGAGGAAATATCGGCTTCGGGTACGCTTCTTCCGACGGGTACTATTTCGAACGAATCGGCTGAATAAAATAGGTAAGGACTTCGTAATGTGAGAAAATAGTTATCTTGATCATTTCGAATGGTGTCTTCTTGTACTACATTGGTGCGTTGGTGATTCGTCACCCGTCGGCTGTAAACAGCGACAAAGTATAAATGGATGTTTAACGAAATCTTGGCAAAGGTTAAGAAGATCAAGCTAACCATCTTCCGGAATGGTATAACATACAACAATAAGCTGTGCTATACTAAACATGAAATGAAAGAGAAACTTGCTTGGAGTTATGTTAAATTATGGTTTTAGCGACGTAGCTTACGTTGACCAGCGATTCGGATTAACGACCACTTCGATATCAGTTTGTGCAAATAATTTTTTAAATGGTCTTTTCACGGCACTTATTCTTTAATGCTCTTCTACTAGTTATTTATTGTTTTCTAATGTACGAGCGATACTGTTACGCCATCTTCAAGTCCGAAGAAGCTATGTTCCAGAACAGCGTTTAATAGAAAATGCCTCATTGATTGCAATCATTCACTAATGAATGATTGCAGAAAAAACGGTTAAGCGGGCTTCATAGATGGACAGCATAAGTGAACCATTGGTGTCGACGAAAGAGCTTGATATACTTGACTCACGACTAGCAAATCAAGTGGCCAAAATCGAAGAAAATAATGAGAACTTCGGAACTCCGTAAATAATACGTTGTATTTTTAACAGATAACTGCCGTTCCGCCGAGCACATAGCCTGCAATCAAGGCCTTACGCGAACCTGCTTCGAGCCTATCCACTTTACGAAGAAATCTGGCCATGTTAATCATGGCGTCGCTATCAACCCTTGCCTTAAATGTACAGTGTACCTTGTAGGTTATACAGAGCATAAATAACGGTGCCGCCCATTAGGTTGATTAAGACAACAGACACCTCTGGCAGTAACTGCGAATTCCAGTGTTACATGGAAGCTTTGAGTAAAGATACTGATTCGATATAAGCCCTAAGCTGTCCATTGAATATCAATTGTTGAGTAATTAGTTCTGCCCCTCTATAACTTACGTTTTTATATGGTCTATATATGGTCTAGCTTGCTAATGCTGGGTTCATAAGCTGTTAAAGTGTATCTGCAAGTGCCGATCGTCCCAAAAACGAGTCTAATGATTTATGCCGTCTTTTATGTATAGCTCTGACCTATCCAGAAAAGGATGAAAGCCTGTGATGCGTATACTGAAGCACAAAAAACAAAGTGCTGAGTAAAAATATCTATCTGCAACTGGAACTTCAATCTGTTGAAATGCTGCCTTTATTTAATACTTATTTTACATTTAAATAGTTTGTATGTATCTCATTAATGTAGATGTACCATGCCATGAATGCTCTGCACTAAAATAACTTGATCTATAATACTTTGTGGTGCTAAAGATCTTATTAGTTACTCACTAGGAACTTCGGCTGATACACGACGGCCCATCCGAGCATTGTAACTATTTTATTAGTCATGTTATGGTATGAGTGGTAGTAATGAAACTGGGCAATGTTACGATTTTTGCTTGTATATAGTTAATGCTTGCGGCAATAACACCAGATGCAAAGCGACAATTTTGGCATGCCCCACGGTGCGAAAACTGCATAGGAACATGCCCAGGCTGATGACAAAAAATCAGGTACAGTTTCTGCGCATCAATCTGTAAAGCTTGCTGATTATTACTAGCTCGTTGCGGCCTACAACAGAATTCTATTAGGCAGCCACCGATGATATATACAGCAGAGGGAACCTACGTTTTTTAAATGTGACAGAAGATACACTGATATATGGAAGGGCAAACGATTCAATTTCAAGCTGCAGACAACCCCCCTACAGAGGTGAAATCTTAGAACAAGTATTAGTTGGGCAGCTCACAACATAGCGGCTAGCCTCACAGCCATGTATAAAAATCTCTGCAAATTGTTCAACGGAATGTGTGACAAGCGTTTTATAAAGCATCGTTACCGATCTAAAGAATATCCTAGAACGAACATGGTACGAGGATTCGTCGTGTGGATGCTTCGCAGATATTTCGTCTAAGTGTCTCTCACGGCGTTTCGTTCTTCGACACTCGTCGGCCTCGACATGGCTACAACGAGGCATCGAAGCTTTTTTTGGCACATCTTATATCAATGTTTTGTAGCTTCCGCCTGCAAAGGACACGTACAACCACTATAGATAGTAGCACGTTTAAATGCAATTTTGCAAGCCTCAAGTAAAAAAGTGGGATAACTGCATGAGCTGGGCAAAAATATGCTCCAGTCTGAGCTGTGAGAGCTAGTATATTTTGGGCAAACCCAAGAGCACATTCTGAAAACATATGTTATTCGGCTGTTGCTCCAGGAGTACTCCGCATATTGCTCTATATCGGCCTTTAACACCTAAATAGATGATCCGATTATAGCAGATAAGGCTGTCGTTAGTCAATTGGTTTTGCTTGCTTCTTCCTTTTTTGTCAAGATATGAGGTAAAAAATTTATAAAAATCGCGATAAACATTTCTCGTTGCGACCTTTGCTCGTAGATCAGTAAATTAACTTTAATAAAAACTAGGGATTTGAATGCAACTTTTAATGCTGTTGCATGAAATGCGTTCCGGGGTAGAAGATATAACCTCTCACAAACACACGTAACACCGCAAGCTCTTTTAGCTTTATGCATTAGAACTGTCTCTTTATTCTTAATCCAGATCCCCTGTTTGTGCTTTAACTTCAATAGAATACTAACTAACATGATTGAATAGCATAGTTGCGCTCTTCGTACATAAGCTTATGATTTAGCTTTGAGAAAAGTGCATCTTAGAGAGTACTAAACGTAGAGGCGCGGGTTCTATTTATTAAAATGAGGACTGTCTAAGCTTGGTATATACAGCATGCTCATTGTGTATAACCTCAATCATCCGATAGAATAAATACGTGAAGTGTTATAATAAAAATTGTCAACTAATGGCACACCTCTATTGTCCTATCTGCAAACGACTATTGACTAATTACAATAAGAAAAATCAACAGCATGTTCTGTGAGTGCTACAACCATAGCGAAAAGATGCAATGAAGGTCCAGCGATGCAAATTATACATTTCCTTCGATAGAGACATGAGCTCGGCATGGGGAAGGCAACAGCTCGTACTTAGGCATATGTATTAACCAATACTGTAGTATTAAAAGATTATGTAACATTTGGAGATTCTCGAACAAGGTTTTTCTGACAGAGATACATTTGATTAAAAATTGAAAGAAATCGTATTTGTACCGTAATCATAATCCGGCGATCGGCCGGCAATCTGTTCCAGACCCTACATAATCTATTGAAGTGGTCTGCTAAATGTGGCGTCTGAAGCTATTGATATATTTTTTTTAGTAAGAGGGGTTACTCTCACTTTGACGAAGCTGATTACTTCAACGCGATTCCTGGCTAATTTTCTTCATTGCTTTTGCAGAATTTTTTTTCTACGACTATTTACTAATGTGTCGCGCCCGAGAAAATTATCTTCTATTATTATTTCTATGTTGTTTCGGACAGACTTTTTAAGAGATGCTGTAGGTATTACGTGTGTATGTGGGAAAAATGGTTCTCCGTCTGGTCACCCAGTTTGACAGGTACTTCGTGATGCAGATGGTGCGCATCCCCCCAGGTTCAATGGTCAGTGCCGCTCAAAGGTTTGTTAGTGATTCACAACCCCTTGGCGACATCTTATCGTTTACACAGTTTGATTTCTAACAGTTTTTCGGTCTATTTAGATAACTTTCTAGCTTAATTGTTACTTAGCGGGTCGAACAGTGGCTTCTGAGGAACAAAATGTTCTGGTAGAATATTAGGGGAGATTTATTCACGCCAACTAGTGGCACCGCTGACTTTGTTCAACTAGCTAGCATTCTATGTAAACGTCTCATCCCGCTATTTTATAAACATGATGAGATCAGAAGCTAGAGGTAGAACCCCTATACCTTGATTCTATTTAATACCAGCCTCTTAATGAGGAAGACGGGTGAGCAGGTGAGCCAGTTTCAGAGAAATTATTTTATAATATGACGACATAGTCGAAGACCACACATTATAACTGAGTGCACGTGACTATCATTGGTTTTGATGGCACAACATTTTGCGGCCTCCCTACGGAGACAGTTGCAATCTGTAGCGATGTTCCCATTCTGCGGTTTATTTAATTCAATCCATTCAAAGCGGGCCTGCTTATTCATGGAGGGGCATTTGGGTATGCCAAGACATTTTCGGTTATTCATTCTTCATTGACGTTACTTCTATTTGGCACCGATAGTTCTAAAGCCAGACAAATTAAGACGAAAAATAAGTTCGTCAGACCTGGCGAGCGAAAGCAAATCAACGCTTCTAGTCCGTGGCGATAACGTGGACCTCTTATCCGTTCCAAGGTAAGTTGAAGCCGTGTCAGGAAATTCCCTCTCTTGGTACAATCATTTAAAGATGCGAAATGTGAAAAAAACGAAAGGAGAATTCGCTTGAAGTTAAATGAGGCGTATAAAGACTCATTTAAGTTATTAGTAACACTTCGCCAGGGTATTCTACAAAATTGTCTTGAGTCCATTATAGCGACGGGTATCGTCCAATGCTTGGTGCTTTTTGGCTGTCATCTCGAAAACTAAAAGACACTGAACCGACACATGTTTTTTTTTATGCGAATTAGAATCAATTACGATACAGTCTACGTAAAGGGATTATGCACAAGAACTAGATACAGGATCAGATAGGAAAGTCATCTATCAGATTAGATCTGTGTGTCACAGGCGTAAGGTAACCCTATAAGGTACATGCGAATAGATGGGCTTTTTATATGTTTTAAAAAATAAACAAGGGAATAATGAAAAGTACGAATTCCTATGATAGTGTATGCAAAATAGAAGTTTGGAATGGAAGAAGTAAAGGTACCACAGTCGAAGATTTTCTTATGGATAATTTTTAGCAAACATATTTAACAGCTTAACAGTGGTCAAAGTTAGATAGTAAATTACAATGAATCAAAAATACAAATTATTATTTGGTTCAAGAGTCTGCCATCGTGTTGATGGCAGACTCTATGGCATCAGATGATGATATTTAAGGAAAAGGTACAATACAACCGAACTTGTTTCGAATATGATTTAGTCCATTTAACTATGCAAGGGTATCATCGTATGGTGGTACCTCGGTGGCTTCGTATAAGGAACTTACTACGAAAACGCTACTCGTTTACTCACGTTCACAAAACCACATCGTATCCATCGTAACCAATACGTACCTTTTCTATGAATTTTAGGAAAGGGTAAAATATACTAGCTTTAGGGACAAAAGTATAAATAACGAGCAAGAAATATACTTTAACTGCGCTATTCGACCATCTCTGTAAGCCTGATGTCAGCGCATCCCTAAAAACGACGTATTTCTCAAAAAAATTAGAGCATTTTGTAACACTTACCTATTATGATTTACTTTACATCGGACATAATCGTTAGGGATTGGCAAGGCGCTAGCTCCGTTCAGCCCGAAACAAAGCCTGTTTAAACTTGAGCTCCAATCTAGACCATGTTAGATGTTCTTGAGTTAGTAGAATATGACTACGTTCCCACTGTCCTGCCAAAAGGCTTTAAACTAGAATTAACATAAGATTAAATAAAGTGGCATCATCGTGGCAGGGTACATAGCCAGCTAGCTAGCTAGCTAGCTTTCGGCTTCCTAAACACAATACGTTCTGTTGTGCCTCTAGTGATTTGTTTCTTAAGAGTTGATCGGATGTCTTATCAAAGCTTGCAGCATAACCTTAGCCACCGAGAAAGCCGTTAGATGATTGTGACAAGTGCTAAAACAATAAAAAAAAATCTATAATTCATAGTCCTAACTTCAGCGTTTCTCAGAGACCTTACACGAGCCACTTATACTACTAGTGCTCAATGCACAGCCTCCAAAGTACCACACTCGATGGCGGGATTATTTTCACTCTGCTAGCCTTTGGATATGCCGAACCTTACGAGGATATGCTCATAGTAACTCAGTTTATTTCTAAAAAATGAAGAAAGTATTCTGTGTGCTAACTGTATATATAGTTAGCCGGCGATTAGTCGACATTTTAATCACAATATTTGCGTTATTACAGAAAAAAAAAATCACAATTTCTCACTTGCAGTGAATTTCATTACTACGATTACAGGTTTGATAAGGCCCCATTAGCTTTACGGCTCAAGCTGATAAACTAGCAATAGAACATATCGAAAGAAGGTTAAAAGCAATGAGACGTAATTAAATATGTACGAATAATCGAAAAATGAAAACTGGTGTCGATAGAGCTAGCGAAAAGTGTACAGATATTATTATATGTTACTTATCCTGCACACAGTAATATATATATATATAAAAGATGCGCTGACACGCGCTGAAGAGCATAACCAAGCACGTGAATATACGTGTAAAAACACGTTTTCTCTAGGAAACGTGTTAGTCAGCAATAGATGGGAAAAGTACATTCAGACTTGTGCAGATAAAAAAAAAAAAGATTAAATCTACTAAAGCATTCTCGCGCTCAAATAACTTATATAGTGCCTAAAATATTCCGAACTTGTTTAATGGCTAACGTCACATTGGTCTTCCATGGCATAAAAATGCTGCCGATAAGCAAATATACTGATGTAGCTTCGTTGGCCCTGTGCATTATTAAGATACAATATTTTGGGCGACCCGACACTTTAAGCGCCCCAATATTGACCGTTGGAATACTGCTAAATTCAGTAGAGAACCCTTGCTTTTCTCGATGTGATGGATATGTACACGAATTTAAAAACTACATTTACGATTACGAGGCACTACTATCCGTTCCTCTCAAATGACTTACTCTATGGCAAAACTGAAAAACCGAGCTGGAAGGTGCTTGTTCAAGGCTCAATTGCATTGACATAATGCTAAAGTCTAGGTTTTCTTGAATACTTTCTCAAAGAGGTTACATAGAATTGTGCCTATATCGTGCTTACGACTGATAAAAATTGATGTTATCATAAGCATCTTGGTGCGTTAGAATATTTATTCTCTGTTTGTGACTGATTAATAATGGCCTCAGAACATATGAAAGCTCTAGTATGATCGTTATAGACTGCCTATAGACAAGGGAAATATTTAGTAACGTAAATAATAAAAATAGTAATTTATACACAGATTGATGGAACAGTAACCTTTTTATCCAAAACTTTAATTTCGTTAAAAGTTTGTTTGCAGGTTTCTGAAGTTTGCATCGCTTATAACACCTAGACAGATGAAACAGCCACAACGCTTAAGAACGAACAAACTAAACGCTTTAGGGCTACGTTCAATTTATCGAACATTCCATTTTGCCTCCAAAAGACAGTTCTCAAACACCTGGAGCTTCCCGATTTTTTAAACATTTTGTTATGTATACTTCTGTATATGTATATATGTACATGTATTAAGTGAAACCTATTCGCTTGCACTTTGTCAATAACCGAAAGAGAGAAATCAAATTTTGTATTGAATATTGGCGCATATCAACAGTGGCAAATAAATAATAAATTATATGCTAAACAGTTTGCTTCAATTGAAAAACCGCGTCCGGGGTAAAATTCTGTTTTTTGATCGCAAGACATCTCGAATTGATTAAGTTAGAAAGACCTGCATTAATCTTGTGTACCTCTGGTTTAATTTTGCTAATCTAAGTTGCGTAATATAATATAGATTTCTATGGTAATTCTAATCTCAGTCGATGTACCGAGAGGCCGCGCGGAGATTCAACCCCCATCGAGATAGATTTGGCAAAAGAGAATCAATACGACAGATAATCCAAATGTGTCTGCACTTTTATGAAACTGTTTGTTCCTCGGTGCTCACGGAATAGACTCAACAAACAGACTAAATAAAATAACCGCCAACACTTCCCGGCCGAGCAGCGCGACCTTGTTTCAGCGCTGACAAATTTTACCCCAGAATCCAGCGTGGCAGAGTTCCACCATTGAGGCAAGGTTTTGCCAAATTGGGCAGACGGCTGTATTGATGCAAGAGCCAAAAATCAACGAATGCGGGTAGGAGATCCCGGCGCAGGGATTATTTGATGGGCATACGTTTATCAAATAGCGAGAGTTGAGGGCCATAGCATTTTCTGATTCACCTCTTTATGGCAGAGAGCCGAACGTCGTTTAAAAGCTCTCCTGGGAACCGTGGTCCATAACCCCGACACCATGTACAACGTACTGCACACTAATACTTGCTGTTCTTCGACAACGCGCAACTCATAAAGCGAACTAAAGTCGATTAGCTCATTGAATCGTTTGCCCCCGCCACCGTCAAAGGCTATCGAATCAATGGGGCCAAATAGCCATACCTTCACAATGTACCATTCACTACTACGTGAGGTAATCATAGTCCTTTCTCACCGGTGGTCCTCTGGCGATTGAAGTTGAAGCGGAAACGTAATCTTCGGTCGCAAAATGTTCTCTATCACGCTTGCCAGCTAGTCGTACGAACTCATCGTTTTTCTGATGAGTACAAAGCTGCATCTGAATGTCAGTGAAGATCGAACAAGAGGGCGTACCCGATGTATGAAGATTGCTGAAATATATGTTTTCGCAGTTGAGACCATTATAACTAAGAATGCAAACATACTTTGCCTCGTAGTACGATGCTTCATAGCACCTAAAAAATAAATGTTTTAGCAACATTTACACTTTACTAGGACCTGTTTACTAGAACCCAGGTCATATGAATTTCAGCCGAGGTGTCCTAAAATTCAACTTTTCTATCGATTAAGCAAACGTATAGGCCAAATGCAGAATACTTGCGACCTAATGGTGCACAACATTCATTTCAGGCGTAAAAGTACTATTCACCCGACATATAAACACTGGCATCTCTGAAAGCTGAGTGAATGACTTGAAAGTTAGATGGAAACTGTGTGTACATTTTTGTTTAACCTGTATACTAATACTTCAATTAATTATAGAGAATATTAAAGTTCTAGAAATTTTGCCAGCATATAAGTATCGCCAACGGAGTAATTATTTGAAACATGAGACAGCCGGTGCTATAGCTTTCTAATTTTTACGAAAAAAAAGTCAAAGAAACCTAACTATGGTAGCAACACTGTAAGCCACTTCGTTCAGAACACCTTACTTCTGCGGTAGAGCATCCAGGCTTAGAATTTTCGCTCTTTCCCGAGTCGACTATGTTATGCATCTCGCTGTTATATGACAAAGTTCTTATGCGTCCAATAAACCCGTTACTGTATTTGGTACATAAGACCAAACGTGCTTCAGAGCTTTGGTAGTGGGAGCTCCGCCCAGCTGCAGAAGAGCATTTATGTTAAGCAATTAGTTCTAGAACACGGTAGCGGCTACGGTCTCCTCCGTTGACGTCGACGTGGTGGTTCTGGATGCAATGGTTCGTGATTCTGACCGATTGCTGATCTCACTAGAGATCAATACGCTGCTAGTGTTCATCAGCTAGGGACTATATAGGAATTATAGTGAGCTCGACAAATCCTGAGTCAAAGACCGGTAGAGGTCAAAGTTTGCCTTCAGTTAATTCGAGGCTGACCATTTCTAGATTTTGTTTCGGTTTGCTCGGCGACAACATCGCGAAACTCGTCGATTTTCGATTTAACCTCACCCTGAGACTGAGGATGGCTTCTTCTAGAAGATTTTTCACGGTCACTGTGACATCACCTGTGGCTTCTTGTTTGTGGTTACGATCGTACGCCAAAAATTTAAGCCTATGAATTCCAGTGACGTTATTCATTGTAATCGTAGCGGTATTTATGTCCAGCTTGAAATTGTCATGCTTTTTGCTGTTTTTCCAGAAGAACGTCTTCTTAGACGGGTCCCAGCACTTAGATGTTTGACATATATCCGACCGATCCGTGTGAGAGGATTCCTTCTCCGATTCGCGATCCGACGTCTGCCACGTATAAACTACTGCCATACTATTTCCGTAGTCACCTTCTGGATTACGTTGGACAGGGAATAGCTTCTTGATGTCATTTGATGCGTCAGGGTGCATACGGAAGGTGAACGGTGTACGTCGCTTTTAGAGCACCCATCTGAGACAAGAACCTCATGAACCCCGATAGGTTGTGTCCTTTCTGGCACGACCGGCCTATAATCATAGCGACATTTCGGATAGTTGTGATTGACATCGGCGACAATAGTGGTAAGCATAGCGGTTACTGTGTGCGCTGGAGTGCCATCGTCGATGGTGAAGAGCTTCTTGTCAAATATTGACCACGTCATCCCGAGGAACATACAACTTTTTTCTCTTGTCGGAACCTTTATAAATTCGGTAGCTGACATTAGATTTTTTACTACTGGAATCAACCACTCGAAATGTGGCAACATTTGAGCCTACGCTCAAATTTTAAGGTATTAATGCGCGTATACTAAGCTCCTCAAACGCTAGCCGGCGATCGTCAACGCTGCTGAATCGGATATTCACTTTTAACTAGTTTAATTGGCAAGGATCCAAGCCATATTGTCTATCGACCGCACTGGTGAGGCTAAATTTTTGCTGAAAATCATCGGAATTCAGCGGCTGAAATGACAAAAGCAAATGTTAAACAATTTGTCAGTTTTTCCAAATCATCAATAGTTATAGCTCTCTTATATTTGCGCATAATTCGTGGAATGTATTTAAAGTTTTTTTTTTTTTTTTTTGTCTAGCTTTTTATATATCTCTAACTTCTTTGCAATTACATTTGTGACGTTGGAGGAATGAACCTCATTGTTAAAAGTCCCAAAACGGTCCATAGCAAACCCAGCATAAATGATTTTGTATAGGTATTTATCTATTTCAAAAAGGGATCTATCGGTAACCACAGCCGTAGCGACCATTACAAGCGTAACATTTTTGTTTTCTCTGTCTCTCTAAGCCGCAACCAGATACATATCATTAATGTGATTTACGCTCAAAACCAAAGGAGCCATCCCTCGAACATTGGAACAGTCCACCCTTATCTGTCCTATCTGAAAAAGAGCTCCAATTAGCAACAGTGGCGACAACACGGGAAAGCTTTAGGGAAACAATAGGGTTTGCATTCAAAAAATTTTTTTGACGATCAGTACTAGAGCTTTAAAAGTTCCCGGGCGTGTTGGTGTCCGTGCCATGTTAACGGTACATTCATATCTGGCGACTGGAAAGCAATACTAAGTTATTTAGTCAGCTAGGGAACGCGCGGACTTTACTTCATCGGACGCTACACGTCTGCAAGGCGCTTAGGTTCTTAATGCTATTCACTGGAGCAAATTAGATCGTCGTTTTCCGCGCTCCTCGCTGGGCTAACCTGCTTCGTGGTTAGGCACATACCTAGAGCAGCCGCATTTAGATCAGCAGTAAACGGGGTAAACATGATGCCGCTACTTAACATGTAGACATTGCTCCAGCACACGTACAGATCAGTTCACATGTATAAACACAAAATATGCAAACGAATTAAATATATAATTTTAAATTGAGAATGAAACCGAACTAATTGAATATAGTGCACATGATCATT
Organism: Varroa jacobsoni; assembly: GCF_002532875.2. Classification (NCBI taxonomy): domain Eukaryota; kingdom Metazoa; phylum Arthropoda; class Arachnida; order Mesostigmata; family Varroidae; genus Varroa; species Varroa jacobsoni. The sequence continues at coordinate 248,178 of NW_019213821.1, read as the reverse complement.
TCAAGCGAGTACAAAGTCATACTAAGACAAAAAAAGCAAAACATAGGGCAGGTAATTATTTTGCTGACCTCTCGACGCTTTATTGGGCCTCTCAGCGAGAGTGTGTGTGTGTGTGTGATACGTCATGACATCGTGTCAGGTCGCCAGTACAAAAAACGGGTCGTGTAGTTGTCTATGCTGCAGGACCGGCTAGCTCCTCCAGTACTCTTTCACTAGAATAAACTGGTTATTTGGAATTACTTTTGGAAAAATAATGTAAACAACAATAATATTTTAGTGGTAAGCAGTGTCAACCAAATCATATTTACTATAAACGTAGATAGAATGTAATTTGAAAGAAAAGACCTCTGTTCCTTCTGTTTCTGCCATGCTGAAATATGACTAAAGGAATAGCAGTAATAAAAGCTATTTTAAATTGGAGAATACTGCATAAGCAACGTGACCAGCATCGATACTCGATACAACTGGAGACATAGCTGGCAAATTTGAGCTTTCGTGGAAAAGCCCAAAAAAAAATGTTCATTGAAACAATTACTAAATATTCTATGTTTGTTTAATTGATATTATCCATGATAACATTTGAAACTGAAAAGGAACCACAGTCACAGTCACTTACACAGCGAACACGCTTAAGGAGAACTTTAACATGCAATCGAAACCTCGTATAGCAACGGGCAAGGAGGAACTATAATATTTATTGCAAATTTTATAAATGTTTTTTCGTTGGCCCTTTGCTATAAAAATCGTTTCCGATTTCGTACCCGAATAGGAAACACCAATGCTTTGTCTGATGTACTCGAGTGCGTTTTAATTATGGACTCTAATGGGGAGTAAGGAAATTAAAGTAAATGGCAGTAAAAGTTGAAAAAATACAACAAAACAAGTAAAAACTGCATCTAAAAGCATACAGCAATATTGGACAAACAACAACTGACTTAATCGCCCTCGATGATAAATAAATCAGCTAGTTTCAAGGCTCGTGCCTAACTTTAAAGGTTCTTCGTTTTCTTTAGGGATCCAAATTACCGTAGAATCGACGTTATTTAAAATGTATTATATATGAATGATAAGTTGACTCGCCGAAGTCGCTGGTATATGGCCATTCAAACACGCCAGCCAGTCCCCATGATAGTGTCTAGTAGACTTATCTGCACATGGTAATCTATATATGAATCCGAATGGTGACAAGCTTCGTTTCATGCTGGGAGCTAGCTGTCTAGGAGAATAATTAACTGCAGCACCGGACGCAAAGCTCGAAACCTCTAGAAAAGTTAACCAGAAGGACTACTATTTCATTATCCGGATTTTTTTACACGGTTAGCTCCAAAGTCTTTGACGACTAATGTAAATTCCAGAGATCCCCTGCAGGTTCAAAAAATACCTATACTTCTAAAGAAAACTTGGTATTTCGTACTATTTAAGTTAGAGTTACGATGCGTTTTCAATGTCACAAAAGACATTTAGAACTTTTTCAATCTACCCGGACTCACCTTCCGTCTCTTGTAATTAATAGACCAAAAAGTTTTGTGAATAATAAAAACTGCGGCTTTCGATGTAGAACAAATAAGAAGTATGAGTTGGCTGATTCCAATCTAGACCTTATGCTTATTTCCAGTAAATAAATGTCTATTGCATCGCAGAAGAGACAATATACCAAAATCATGGTTGTAGTCGTACTTTTCAGGGTCAGATTTGTCCCAAAGATTTTGGAAAGGTGATAAAAATAAAGCTTCGAAAACAGAGTGGTCACTCTGCAGCCTTGATTTACTTCTATTGATACTTTATTCGCTTTTGTATCAGGTTTTTACACCCCATAGTTTATCTTAACGTAAATGCCTTTCCAATTTCAGAGGAAACGAAAATATAGCAAGTAGATATATGAAGCGTCGTAGTCAAATTGCAAGACCGCCCTAGTCAATTTAAACTTTACCTTTCATTTTATCTTAGAGAATCATATTCGGAATAATTCTGCGGCCTCTAGCCGAATAGCTCGAACAGCATTATTGTGTTATGTTTACATTTTGGCTCAGATGCATATGTGTCGGTTCCTCTCTTAGGTGTCGATTTGTGTGTCCATCTTCACTTGTGGGCTTCACCCGTCGGCCGTGTTTTCGAAGAGCCCGCAACACTATACTGATTGTGTTTTGTTGATTGTCGCGCCAGTGGGGAGCACCAGCTGTTTTGTCTGGCAAAGTGATCCTAGTAGCGCTGAATTGTGAGTTGACAAGGGCTACTTCTCCCTCCACTGGCAAGCAAATTAAATGAATCTAAGGACGAAACGCATACCTCACCAGTGCCAAGCGTATACTATGCATTATGCCAGTGTCTTGCTATTTGAGGAAACTGTTTATTTTCAACACTATAAAACAAAGCATATTGAGAGTGTTCTTGCAACAAATTGAATGAGTTTATAATAACTGAATCGAAGTATACTGCACAATATACAAACAAGCACAACCTCTTGCAAGCATTTGAGGCCGACCATATTGAGTAGACTAAAAATGTTATTACTTGAGTGCGTTAAATAGAATAATATTTAGGGAAAAAGGTCTGTTTGTGCAATTTGCGCGTCGTGAAAAATGTAGCAAATGAAGAAAAATCATGGTTATGGCTCAGTTAGTCACAACGTATAGCAATTCACTTTGACAGACTTTTTAACGAGTTAAGGAACCTATCCCAAAATGGCAGCTTAGTTAATTGCTTTTAGAAGCTATGAAGATAGGACGAGGCTATGGCAGGGTCGGATTTTTGAGTACTGTAAAATTGCCAACTCAAATTCTTCTATTACTATCATCATTCTATTGCTATTGTTCAACTGAAAAAGCTAGGCCTCCAAAGTCTAGATCTACATCAATGTAAGATTTGTAAGATTGCCGTCTACTTTTGTTATCAAGTTTTCTAACTTTTTTAGCACCTGAAACGTGGCAGGTAAGTTAGAAGACAAAGCATCTAAATACATTTAATTTTTATGTTTCAGAAACGAATGATTTTGACTTAGATAATTCCAGCTGGATATACAGATTTTCGTCCCGCTCAAGCCGCCGCAAAGAACAATCTTCATAAAGGCGAACAATGCCGACTGACACGCTTTTGCTAGCGATTGCAGCGGTTATATCCATCGCTGCTATCGGCTTTTTACTTTTGTTTCTACTTAGGAGGTCCCAGAACAGCGATGACACACCCGATCGACCTCGACTCAGACCTGCTCAAGTACGTAAGACAAATCTACAATTAAAACTATCTTCAGGGAGTCAGTTAAATGTGGCAGAATAAAACCTGTTAATTCTCATTCGTGACAGCACACAACGTTTTATTATATATAGCGGGGCATCTAAATCCAGATTTTTTCTGCGAGTTGTTTCTAACACTCTACCTAAACTAAAATAAATATCAAAATTTTTTGCATGTGCTCAAAGCGACTCTCCTGGCGGTTGTATTTGTTCAATATAACTGTCATTTACCACGATTACAATGTCAAAACAGGACCCAAACTACACACTGTCTATTCTCAAAGATGCTGTTTTTCGTCCGCAGATAATTTTTTAATAATAACTGTTCGTCAAGTAACGTTAGTATGTGTAAACTAATAAGCGTCAAAAGTGCTGAGAATAGCCGTTAATTTCCCTATAATTATTCAGGTACATAAGAATTGGTTTTTCAAGTCATATTGATATATTTTGGAGTCTTCTCAATATAAACTTTGTTGACTAGTTTGCGTTCTTTTTTCAGAAGCCACATAAAAAATGGCAATAACGTAGATTAATGATTTCGGGCATCAAAGCAAATTTATTTTAAATTTAAATTCTTCGTCCTGTATGTTAGAAAAATAATAACAATCGCTTATTATATAACACACTAATTTTATTATTGAAGTTGCCCATAAGTAGGCTGGCAAATTAAGAGCGATTTCTCTGAGGGCCAACACAACCCTAAGGATCAGCGCTGTCTGTGGTAATCGACATGTTACGGATAGGAAATGTATTCATAATTGAAAATCTTTTTTTGAAAGATGGCCACAATTCGACAAAAGATTGCGTTTTGTCGGCATTAAATACTCGTTGTGTTCAGGCGCCTATGAATTGATCCATAATTTACCCACCTATTATTATGGCAGGTATTAATGCTCTGCCGTGTAAATTTTTTATTGTTCCTAGATGAACCGTGCTGACGACGAAGTAATGCGACGTCCAATTCGTGCTCGAGGCACCCGAAACCGAATGACTCGTGAACTCTTCGAGGAAGAGGCTGTTCGGGAACGAGAAGAACGCTTAAGGGAAGTTTTTGAAGAAAATGACGTTGATATGCCTACAGGTAAGACGTTGCGTAATTTTACGAACGTTTTATTATGCTTTCGTTAAATGACCATTGCAGTGACTTCTTGAATTAACAAAATGGTTTTTGAATGTAGAACTTATAAGCTACTATATTAACGGACTAGAATATCACTTATGAACGACATATGATATGGTCTTGTTGAGGATACCAATCGGACTTACGGCCTACGAGTGAATGTATTAATCTAAGAAGAGATGAAGGCTCCCATATCAAAATGAACTTTATAGAATGATATTATATAAAATTATTAAACAGGTAGATTTGATTTTCTTTCCTTTTCTCATGTAATGTGGAATTTTGTTTTTTTTTTCCTTTCTGTCATATAGGGAAAGTTGGTACCAAAAAATTACGCAAACTTGAGGAAAAAGCCGAAAAGCGTCGCCTCCGAGAATTAGAGCTTCAAGAAAGAGAGGTAACGAAGTGGTGTCTCTAATAAGAAAAGTATTAACAAAAATTACTACTAAACTCTTAGTTTATATTGAGTGTATTTGCATACATGAAAAGTGATTTATTAAAATAGTCGAGAGATGTAAGAGCTTGGCAGTTCAATTTGTAGATTTTCCATATGTATACCATCTGATGAGTGCATTACAGGAACGAGCTCAGAAACAGGCTGAGGAGGACGAATACCGCAAAAAAGTAGAGCAGAAAAAGGAGGATGAACAAAAACAAAAAGAAGAAGAGGAACGGAGACAGAAAGAGGTCCGTAGACCAGCGATTACTTGCTCGCTGCATCAGTAACAATTAGACCATACCAATGCTTCTACAGTGATGCTCGGCACTTATCTTTAGATGTCTTACAAAGACATAGGCTGTACATGCTTGCTAGTTCGAATATTCCTACTCCAAAATTAAATATATATTATTCGCTTCTTGTATAATAATTTCGATGGTGATTTTGAGGGAATATAAAAGTTCGTGCTGCTGAAATTACCTTAGTCACTGAAAGACAAAATCGCTTAAAGGACAAAGCACTTAGTGCAAAAAATAAACTGTCCACTGTTAGCGCATAATAAGTGTGTATATGAGATAAATCAACTTATTAACTTATCACCATTATTTAAATAATATTTTCAAGTGAGAACATCGATAACCTTAAAAAATAATCCACACTAACCGATAGTTAAGTTTTCCTTTGACCAGACTTCTAGCTCTGATGCACTAGTTAATAGCTCAAGATCCATTATTAAAGATATATTTAGCGGCTCACTTGCAAGCCTAGAATGGTTTATACATCCTCTGTTTTTCCAGTTTCGCGTTGTCGACGCTACTATCTACGTCTTATAATTGGTGTTTATGTGAATGGTTTTGGAAAACAATGTTTGCTCTGAATGACTCTCATTTTTCTAATCATTGTATAAACACAAGCAGCTCCTGCCTGATTTTTTCAACAGTTAATAGTGAAACAACTTGCAATCAAGTAAATAGGTTTATTTAATACAGGAGAAAGAACGTCGTGAACACGAAGAGTATCTGAAAATGAAGGCGGCCTTCGCCGTTGAAGAAGAAGGCTTTGATCAGGTAACTAATGCTTTTAGTGGAATTTTTTTTGCTGATAAAGATAAAAGGGGGCTTATAAAAAGTATTATTCCTTCACAAAATCGCGTCAGTGTACCGGTTATATCAGTGTAGCCTTACAACACCTTAGTCTATATACATAGTTTGAGTAACTCATGTTCGATGCTTTAGTTTCCGGTTAGTCCAAAGAGTATCTTGGCTTACTTAATATCTGTAGCAGGCCTGGTTCCAACTTACTTTGCCTTTTAGAGCGCTAGTTGATTGTTTGTTTACTCTAAAGTTCAAAACACCATCTAATATTTAAACCAAAAATGGCCATTGAAGTAGTATGTTTCTAATATGAAGTAGTATGTAAATATGTTTCTAATGCGCATCCATACAGTAAATAAAAGCATGATCCTTGGTTTCTTATTTTTCTTGGTATCTTTTTTCTAAACTTTTTTTTTTATTGTTGTTAGGAAGACGACCCTAACTCGTCGCAGAAGTTGCACGAGTTCATCACGTATATCAATGAACATAAAGTTGTCCAACTTGAAAATCTTGCCGCTCAGTTTAGGATGAAGACGCAGGATTGTATTGACAGGTGGGTTGATATCATTTGTTGGCAACATTCAAGTCAATATAAAACAACTGAGTTGATTTGAAATAAATATACTCATTGTCAGTTAGACTTAACAAGAATCTACCCACGTAACTACTTTTGTGCTTTTTAGTTGCCTTCAGTTACAAGCAAGATATTCGTGACGTAGCTAAAAACAGTGATGTATTTAACTACGTTCTTTAGTTTCCACATAGTCAGTTGACATAGTACTAAAAAAAATTTTTTCAAGTATCATGTAAATGAATTAACACTAACCGTCTAACTTAAAGGTTGTTAAATTAAATAAAAATTCTGCAAAAACCGCACCCGTTTTCGTTCCTTCATTTGCCCGTTTCTACCCAATTTCATTCTACAGAGTTCAGCGTCTATTAGAAGATGAGAGTCTATGCGGCGTTATCGACGACCGAGGCAAATTTATCGCTATTACTAGAGACGAACTGGATGAGGTAGCTCGTTTTATCAAGGTACGATAATTAAAAAAAAATGCCTGAGGCAGTCGAACTCTGAGTTTTATTTTCAGTAAAAAAATTGTATAATTTGTTAATATTTTTTGAGAGACCGGTATAGAAACAATTTGGTCGAAAAACGAAAAAGACGACGCCAAAAGAAACTCTTGGAGTAACATAATCCTATATATATGACATTATTGCCTAAAAATGACAACTGGTATGTGGAAGAACGCTAATATACATATATTAATGTAAAATATTTTTGAAAAATTGACTAGTTGTTTGTAAAAATACTCAACAACAAACCATATCCCAATATTTCGTACTCGGACACACATATATGCTAGGCGTTCGATCATCGAAGAATCCTCAGTTTACGTTTTAAGCAAATAGACCAAAAGATTGCAGTTGGTCCAGACTGTTTGAGGCTAAGTTTTTTTAAAATGACTGGCGATGTCGTCAGTGCCCTGAGCAAAGTTTAGTTGAGATGATCACAGTCTAGAAATTTGAAAAGGCTCCTATTTTTACGTTGTAAGTTCGCGATTAAGGGAAAATTCTGGTTTTTCATTGTCATCCTTGCAGGTGCGTGGTCGCGTTTCTATACAGGAACTCGTCGAAAATAGCAATCGTCTTATTAACCTTGCGTCCGTGTCTACATAAAGTATAGCCGAAGTGTCAACAGAGCTCAATATTATACTGCTGAGCTAGCCGAAAGTAAAGAGTTTGGAGCTTTGAAGGTAGAAGGAAACTGGGAGATACGGAAAAAGTTTTAAGCTGTGACTAGAGGTAAAATCCTGCTGTAATATATTGAAATGAATGAAGAACGTACGTCATTTAAAAATAAAGAATTTTAAATTCATGTTTGTTAATTATTGTCTTTTTGCTAGATTTTGGCTCTTAAAGGGGGGCCTTCACATGACACTGATAATGGCAGTCAGAGTTTCCAACAACTCAGTTTATGAATAGAAATTCCAGTCGTGCTACTTCATTCCCTCTGTTCAATTGACTTGAGATTTTTCCTTTTCAACGTTTACTAACTACTTGATTTTGGAATGTCTCCTATCTGGCACACTTCGAACGATACTCACTCGTTCTACTGCTACTACAAAGAAAACGTATACCGTAGAGGCGCGCAACCTTAAGCCAGGTTGGTTTATAGTCTACAATATGTAAAAACTTAAACAGTAGACGATATATCCGATGTCGACGTAAAAACAATTAAACCACGACAAAAAGGCCCATGCTAGATTTCAGAATTCGTTCATTGAATTCAGGACTGAACCAACCAAAAAAGACGTCGAATTTTCTCGAAGTTAAAACATAGATTTAATAGTACAATGTACTAAGTTCGATGTTTACACTTTAAGAATTTATTTGTCCCACCACTCAGTCGTAGACAGCACCCAGTTGGAATGTATCAACATCATGTAATATTACGTAAAAATGAATGACCATTGAAATGCCGCTTTTTCATTGTGAATTTCATCTATCAAAGACGAATATATTACTGTGTTGAATAGAATTAACCTTTATGTTTGTCGAATTTATATAATCCGATAAAACTTGGAATAAAATTTAAATATTCTCTCAGTGGTCTATACAGGTCTATAACACAGAGTTAGTCCATCTTCTGTCAAGCTCTGTCCGTGAATTTGAACACTGGTTGGTACAATCCAGGTAGCCATGTCGCCTTCCGTCTCTGAAAAAAATATTTGTCCAGAAAAATCATCAGAGTCGTGCACTTCTGTTTAGAATTCTCGAATAGAGAGCCGAATTACCTAGAAAAGTTTTCGAGCAAGTCGTCAGGCGTGTTTATCCCTGAAACTTATAAGTTCTCACATGTGCACTTATCCTACGCTCTTCTTTATGTATATTCCAGGAACCATGTGTGGATAAAACTCTGGATAAGACAAACAGGATCGACAAAATAACTTATATTTTTCATTACGTTGTTCTGCACGCGTCCTGCTACTGCACTATTCGATTTTACCGATATATATATGACAATCGCATACGGCGAAGCAAAAGTTAGCGATAATCGGCCTAGACGAAGCCTGTCAATCATGAATGAAAGCAAAAAAAAAAAAAATAATTTTCCTTCGTTAACTATACATTACACCTTCTTCAAGATATAATGTTCTCAGGTAAAAAAAAAAATAATTACTGGAAATGATCCTCAGATACTGTTCAAGTGTTTGTACAGTGATATGAATTAGTTAAGTATATAATGACAGTTGTACGCCCTTTGACCTAGCAAAGTACATGGATATGCTAAGATAAAGGCGTGTGAAATGAAGCGGTGTTACGGCAGTGCTATTTTTAAACGCCGGTAAAACGAAGCTACGAAAATGGGTAAGAAGTTAGTTTGCATTTGATCATCGCGCTGTTGTTCGTCTACGAGTTAGGCACTGCGGGAACAGAATGAAAAAAGCTTAAACCTTTATAAGTAAAGGTTTGAGTTTTTGAAGAACAAGTTACACCATAAGCAACAAACATTGTCACATGTAGACATGTTTCACATGTACAATCACACAGATGTAGCACATCACACAGCTTAAATAGTTATGTTTCTACTGTTGCGGCCTTGATGCGCAAAATACGCAGGCATAAATGTGGGGAACTCGTGACGCAACTACATAATTTTAGGATAGATATTGTTACCTCAGAATAATGAACGACACAGAAAAGGAGCCAATTTATTTTTGCAAAATGGCTACTAAACAACAGATTCGTTGTTTGCAAAAAAAAAAAAAATACTTAACAATAAATCCTAAATTCAGATACATTCCAAATGTTGCAGATTGATTTTGAGTTATCGTATTAAATATGTTGAAGAAATTTCGTCAGACCAGGCAGATGGACAAAGATGACATATCCTCGAGTCTTCCTTATTATATGGAAACTCGGGGTCCATAATTTAGGATTTTTGTTTGATTCCTCCTAAACGAAATTTTTCAAGTTCTTGCAGAACAGGACAACAAGTAGGGGTCCAGGTACCATTAGCTAGTCTTTCGAGTACACGGTGAGGACTTTTAGAAATTATGGATCTTTCCGGTGTCACATACAACTGAAGATCGGGGATGTAGTAATCGGCGAAACGCGCCATCGTGATCATTATTATTATTAACTCATGCAAGAAACAGCCTGCTAACGTAAGCTGTAATCTTCGATTTATCGTACTCGGTCTTACCTATCTTCTATACTGTTGACTACAACGCTAAAAAAAGACACTCTATTGATACTATACAAAGTTTTATTATTTTTTGCTGTTATGATTAGCATCGTCGTATCCACGATGTGGCCACACGGAGAGGGGGGTTTTTCATCACTTATGTATATGTATATATATATGAATTGGCTTTGGTCTTATGATATATAACCTAGTTTAGTCGGGTCAGGCGTAAATTTGATGAAGCGTCATTATGGTCAACTCATGGTTCCACGGAACTCGTACGTAATGCATCGTTTTCTTCTCTATTTAGAAAACCGTCTGTTTCCTTGTTTGTTCAGTTGAATCAATATTTTCTACTTTCCACATTTATTGACTACTTGATTTCTCGAAGCAACAATGATCCGGCACTCCTCTGACAATACCGCCCATTCGTTACACCTTCACCACGAAGAATATTCATTATGGTAATCCTGTTATTCGAAGAAGATATACACAACATTTTCGTATCATAAAGGGTTTCGTTTCTCTGGAGAGTCAGATAGTCCTCAGGTCGTTTCCTCGTTTGTCATTTGTCTCTATTTGATTCACTTCTCCAATTGTAGCTCATCATCGACTTACTACAGTTAAGTATTTCCCTACGTACTCTCGACAGCTGAACAAATGGGACAACGTCATTAACGGCGCATGCTAGAACATGTGGAAGTAGAATACGAACGCATATTTGACAAAAGCATGTTTGACAAATGATAAATAATACAGTAGAAATAATGAAACGATGCGGAGAACGTCTAGGCTTTCGTTGCAGCGATTCGTGAGCATGATGAAGTCCTTGATCTTGTATTCTTCTCAACACGGAGTTCCATCTTCACTGTACTAAAAAATCTGAGAAGCCGACGTAAGATAAACGGATCGACAAAAAACGAATAGCACATTTCACATAATTTGCTTCTGCGTTACGCCAGTGATGTACATAACAGTGATACACTGTATAGAATAAAGTAAAATAATACCACCATAGAAGAACTTGTTAATTAAACGATGACAAAGAGAGCGTTTTATAGAAGAAAAACTCAATTGTGCGGAGAACCACATGATTTGAAGATAAGCGATCAAGCGGTAATGGCAACCTCTACTGCCATCAATACTTAGTCACGAAAGTCGACAATATCCCTTTCCCACGCGGATCAATGCTATCATACTGGAGGCTATAAAAGCCAAAGCGAAACGTACATATTTGTGTATGTATGTCACCGTTGGTAAATGTAAACGAGCAGGAAAACAACCATTCAGTTATTGTCCCTAACCTAAGTAACGGATAGACCAATATGAAGTAGTAAGAGAAACAATAGTAAACTATCATACCTCTTTTCGTTTCCGCTGTTTAAGTAATCAAATCTTCCTTTATCCGAAAGAATCTGAATCAAGTTCATATTTTCGTCCTTACATATATATCATGGTCTACAAAAGTGAAGCTCACTTCATCGAACTTCGTTCATAGAAAGTTTTCAAGATTTCTTTCACGTTAGGCATATACATTTTTCTAATACGTTTGTATCACTGTGTTTTGTCATGTTGCAGATTCTCGGTAGGATACACAGATGAGACATTTAGGTGGGAAAATCGGCAGTCAGGAATTAAAAAAGTGCCCTTTTTTTTTAAACTAGTATCGTCGATAGGAATCCATTCAATCCTCCATGATTCGTTCAGTCACAATCTCAACATCAGCTTGTCTGCTTCACAGTCGTTCTTCCTTGAAGAGTATCATCTTAATATTTCAATACTTCGCAATGGTTGTTCTTATTTCTGTGAGACAGACGCATAAGTTGTTGCCGTTTATGTAGATGGCCTTCCTTTTCTTGATTTACTGATCGTCAGATTTTTTTTGGTAGTTGGTTTATAACCTATAATTTCTCTATCGTATCATTGTTTCATTTTACATTTGGTTGTTATATTCTTAAAAAAAAAGTCCACTTTAAACAACTTGTAGAACAAAAAAATGCGTTCAAGCTGCACAAAAGACTTAACCATCGGTAGAGTAAAAAAATAAATAAGGGAAATACTAAGCAAAAGCGGCAAAACATTATGCGTCAAATTAATACTTGCTGTCCGAACAACTTGGTAATCCGGTGTTAAATAGGTTAATTAAATACAACATCAAACTGAATCCGAGATTTATGGCAGCAGATTCTGCACAATAAATAACACAAGTCCCATTGATCGATTGAGGGTCAGCTTCTCAGATTTATTATGGAAGAAATCCCAATCGGTTTCATCGTCTTTAGCGATAGCTATCGCAATCCTTTCTGTATCGTGATGTCCTGACGAATTTGACAGCGTCCTGCTTGTGTTTTCAGCGAATTTCACTGAAACATTTATATGCGGCGGTGGCGACCAGGTTTAATCCGTTTACAAATAGTAAGGAGCACGGCAAGGTGCCGCCACCTCTCGGCGAATTCCCTCTCGTTATAAGCAAACTAATTGGTTTCGGCAGATGTATCAGAGTGCGGATGTACTTATTATTCCACACAACATTATAGCGTTCGAAAAAGTTTATAATGGGAGCACCCTCAAGAGGCCTTTACACAAGAGAATTTTAATGAAGAGGGCTTAATGGAAAAAACTGAGCCAGCTAGGAATGTCGAGCTAACGGGGCTATCCTCCATCATCTGTAATAATCGGCATCGACATCGGCGCAGTCGTGCGCAGACAAAGCGAGATTTGGCCCTCCCCAGACGAGGCAGACTTTCGTCTATCACGTGTTTATCTTTCTCTCTCTCTCTCTCTCTCTCTCTCTCTCTCTCGCTCGCTCGCTCGCTCTCGTTCTCTCTCTCTCTCTCTCTCTATCTCTCTAACTTCTTTATTTTCTCCTTACGCCACGAGAAAACTTTTCTGAGGCGCAGATCGTCAGTATTTAAAAAGACAGTATCTATGCAGACAGACACTCAACACGGTTTGGGATTACCCAGTATTTGCCGTCAGTCTTATATAGCGATTCAACGGCTGCGCAGTACTGAATCACCATAAAGCACTGCCGCGATGATCATCACTGCCGTCACCATTTACTGTTTTAGGCAATTATTCCATCGCACCAATCAACCAAGCAAATGTGTATCTTCACCGCATCCATTGTCATAATAATAATATTAATAATAGCAGCATTAGTAATAAGTAGCAATAACAAACAAAATTACTGCATTATTTTGCAACAGGCGTTATCGCTCTTGCTCGGATACTGGCTGAGCTCGGGCGCCGCTGGGCCGGACGTTGAATACCTGTAGAGCGTAGTCAGATGCAATAAATTGAGTATACAATTATCTAAAAATATTTCATATGTACGCGGACGCCTACCACTCTAGCTTTCAAGCAGGATTTTCAAGCAGAGCTTTAATACTTCCATATATTCAGTTAATTTCCAAACTCGTCTCTTTCAATACGCTGAGTTCAGCAACAAACGATAAGAACTAAAAATCGAAATGATCTGCAACCTGGATGCGCGGGCCTCCTGCGTAAGTCTGTGCGCAATTTCAGTGAAGAGCTTTTCCACGTTGTCGGCTTCTTTTGCAGAAGTCTCAATAAAGTACATATCGTTTCTGCGTGCAAACTCTTCGCCAATATGCGTTGGAATCTCTCGGTCATCACGATCAATCTTATTGCCTGCGACAAAACAACAACATTATCGCTCAGTTGAAGCTTGCGTTTGTTTTCAATTACGGCCAAAGCGTTGTTCGGAAGCATGATCGCTTCCAACCTCGGATAATACAGTATAAGCATGACAATAATAATGGTAGTAACGATAATAAAGCGGTGTAAATTCGCTTTGTCTATTTAAACAACTTAATTGTTTATTATTCGTCAAGTTAACGGTGGCAATGAACACGGTAAGCTGTATAACATAGTTCTGGTGTTTACGTTTTTGAAGGTATCTAACTGCGTGTCCAGTAGCCGGCTAAACCGCTGCAAATTCTGACTACAGTAAATAGCAAAATAAGTCTCCAGCCGTATCTTCATATATTAATTATATGCATGTCATTTTTCATGAGTTATTTGTTACTCTAGGGCAGCATCTTTTTTTTTCCGGATATACATTTGCTTTCATGTATCTACGGCTGAATAGCAGGACTCGCTTATGTTTTACCTATAAAGAAAAGTTAAGCTTGGGCGTGATTTCCCTTCTCACGCAAGCACACACGTCAGCCGCGCTATAAAACAACAGAATGAAAGTAGTTCATAGCAAACCAGCGTGGTTGTTTTATTTTGTCGTGTACAATGAGTAAAAACTTCCGACTGTGCTATCTATGTTGGTTTAATAAAAAAAAAAACAATAATGGAAGACAAAGCATGTTGCCTTATCCTGAAAAGATCATAAGTTCTAAAGCTAGAAACTACTGTGGTTTTTCACCGCATAAGATACGGATAGTTTACGAAGACAGCTAGTTCATACCCTTCTTAAAATAAGCCATCAATATCTTCGATGCAATAAAATGTTGCTCACAAAATACGTGTCTGATTGAACGTATTCCAGCAGTTTCTTGCGTAAAACGTTTCTCTAAAATTTGCTGACATAACATAGTAAACTCTTTTGAAACTTGGCTACAGCTCATGACTCGCCTAACCTCGAGTTCACATATGACGGGTTTATTAGTTTCGTTAGTCTTCCATTTAGGTTTACATCTCTACAAAGTGTCCGAAGGCGCCTAAATATGTCATTTAACTGTGACTCATCACTGAATTAGCTCACCACTATAGTCTATAGCAAAAAGGAAGATACCGACGGGTGTGACAAAACTACGATTGGTCGGTTTAAATAGAATAAGGAGCATGGATATTTCAGAAAAAAGCTGAAGAGAACACATATGCAAATAACGTGTCCTGTATGAGCTGAAGGTATCGGCAATTCCTGGAAGCAGCTGCCCCTGGCGATGCTGTCAAAGACACGCTTCCTTCATGACTATCAAGTTGACAAAGGAGTGAGGCGCTTTTCGCTGATGCGGCACTTCCTTTTTGCCTCTAGCACCTGTTTGCCCAGGTTAGCTTGAAAGCTCCATAGAGAGTTATCCAGTTAAGGAAAACGAACGGACTCAAAGCAAATGAGCAGCGAAAGCGGCATAGAGAAGACGCCGTGTTGGCCACGATGTGCCACTCAGCAACAAGTATCCTCTAACAAAACGAAGATAGCAGTAAGCTCATATAACACAACAGCAGCAAATAGATATTTGAATAGAAAAGTATGATGAGTCTCGTTTGATGACAGTTTACCGCATAAATATGGTATCCAAATAAAGTATATACTTGCAAACAAACCAATAATACGACCGCTGTCAAAAGCTAAGAAGATTTACACTAAAGGGAGGAACCCGCAAAAACGGCCCGATCACACTTGACTGGATAGATCGAATATAGAGCTAGCAAATTCAATGGAAGTTTGCAAGTAGAAAAGAAAACCCAGTTCCTATTTCGCTTCTTCTACGAATTTATTTGGATTCCCTTGATCGACTTTTGATGCTGGCTTTTTTCTCTTTATAGAATAAATTCGTCCTTTTTTCATTTTAAATCAGGTTGTTTTTGTAAATCGTTGCCCGGCCAGACTAGGCTACCTTAAAGAGCTAATGTTTTTGGAAATTTGTTTAATCCACGGCCATGGTATCAATGGCAACCGACAGCACAAAGTTTACCAATTTCAAATATGTATGGAGCGTTCAATTCAAATCAATGCATGAAACGTTTCTTTTTTAATTTCAATATACCCATTACCGTGCCTATCTCTCTCTCCGTAAAGCACGTGGATGACAACCAAGCTTGATGACATTATGGGAAAGTGCACGCAATAGAATAGGCTCAATCACTGTGCCAATCATGATCGTCAAGCATTTTCCGCGAGCATTTAATCTCAACATAAGGCTTTGTATGTGTCATTTATTACCTTAACACCATCGCAAACGATTTTCCTAACCATTTTAGCAAACATGGGTTATGTCCTCAACGTTGTTAGTAATATAATTAATGTTAACAATACTGATAACACACTTTATTTATTCGGGCGAATCTGTAGCGCACGTGTCGTCCGAGAAGCTTAGAGCAGCAGCCTACCTCTGTCTGGTCCTCTTCAACCAAAAGCTTAGTTTGAATATTTCAACCTATGAAATACTAAACAAGAACGCTTTACATAAGCAGCTCTCTGTATCGTCTGCTTTAACAGACGATCCGATGGCAACGACGGGTTATCAAAGGTCGTGCAATAATGCATCGGAGGACATATTACTAACCGACAACAGCACGGAGTACTTTCGGGCTGGCGTATTGCTCGATTTCTCTAAGCCAATCAGGAAGACAGTCGAAGGACGGCTGTGACGAGATGTCGTAGACAAGGACAAGAGCGTGCGCGCTTCGGTAATAGCTTTGAGTGATTGATCTAAACCGCTCCTGGCCTGCCGTGTCCCAGATTTGTAGCTGCAAACGCGAATAAAACAGAATATCTTTAGGCGATAAAGGAAACGGCGGAGTTCAGGTGATGCCGAAATAGACCATGAACAAAAGAGGGATGTTCTTCTCGCATTGAACACAGCTGCCAGTCAAGCAGTTTGCTCCTATTGCATGAAACAGTTTCTGGTTTCCTAAAATAGACCATTTGATACTGATCTAACTAAATGCAACTGCAGTAACAGTTTCGATGGAAATAGGTATAACTTGAATTCTTGAACTTGACCATTCTTAGAGATAATGCCGTCGTTGCAACGTAAAGGCACATCTGGTGAATAGAAGCAGATCTTTTTTACTGATTACCTTGACTTTGTCGCCGTCGACTTCGACAGTTTTAATCAGGAAATCCACACCGATCGTTGCGCCCTGACCAGGAGGGAACATTCCCTGAAATCAGCAACAGGAAGAATAAATATTGTCATCTATTTTTAATGAGCATGTTTTTCTATGGAAGAACATTGAGTGCCATCATCTCAGATTGTTTCACAGGAATGAATATCATGTATTCGGCGCTATTAGATGGTCCCCCGTTGTTATACCAAATATCTGTTTCTGTATGTTTTAGCCAACGGCGCCTATTAAAAAAGAAATTACTTTGTCAACATTGGCCGTAAGTGTTACACTAACAAGAACGAAGCCTCAATCTCCTATGGCTGCATACGAGGCTCGCAAAATTGTCCTTAAGATTGGGCTAACAACTGCTTACTACAGTTGCTAGGTTGCAGGTGTTTTCGGAGTAATTAGGTTTTTGCTAGAAAAGGCAGTTGATGCTGATGCTAAGGTATAATCGAGAAGACGATAATAACTCTCAGATAAACGTAAAACTTATACCGAACAAGCGCCTTTCGCACAGACAAAAATGCTGATGTCCTTTTTGAACCTGTAATCTATCTTGTTAAAATTAAATGCAACTGTAATGTTTCATGTTAATTGAATACTACGAATAAACGTATCTAAGCCTGTCATCATAGATCTTACAATAATAAAAGCAATTTCAAAGTCATAGAGATAAATAGGTTTTATAGTACGCCATATTTGAATACTGTAACTGTATATTATCGAATTAATCGAACTCAGCGTGGTTGCGCTGTTCACTCGGTCGTTGGAGCGGGAACAAAGCAAGCCGCTACTGGGAGGAAATAGCTACTAGCGAAAAATTGTCTTCTAAATTTAAGGGGGTCACTGACCTCCAACATCCCTTCTTATCTTTCATGGCCTACATACGCTCAACGTGAGATCAGTACGTGACTGATCGTATCAACCGCCAGATCCAGCGGAAAGGAAAGCGAGAAATAAATTTGTAGATGCCATGTAGATATGTATACGTGAGTGTTGTCTCTACGTGCGGAACTGACTACCAAACGAATGGACAATCCTAGCAAACGAGTGTCGAAGACTATGAATGGTCAAAGAAAAATGTAGTAGCCAAGCTTTTAAAACTTTGGTTGGGCATAAAATTGAATTGTTCGATTATAAAACACGAACCCGCTACTAGCCTTGTGTTATAGTTTATTATAATATAGTAGTATAATTTATATAAGTATAATATAATAGTATAATAACAATCAATCACGATTGATTAATATATTGCAATAAATAAGTAAATAAATCAACCACACCCGGTTCAAGATGACCGGCAAAGAATAACGGTTGCCGCTCCTGTAGTACTTCAAGCTAAATCAATCTAAATTCGAAATAGTAAATTTTAGACCGTTGGCCGCATAGAACCTATCATGATATAATATATTGCTACGCATCGCTTTCTTCCCGACCCTATTTCTTAAATGGCTTTGAAAAATAATTAGTGATCCTGTAATCCTTGTACAGACAGGACTAAATCAATGCCAATGTACATCAAAACAACAGAACCTAGAACACCGTTGTGAATATGCATCCCTACAATGCAATCCCTACAATGTAAACTCAACTGCATAAATGTATATAAATGCCGTATACGAATCCTTCCGAGAAATCTTAGGTTGGTTTAAGAAAATCCGTCAAGTTAGTTCTTTACATAGAGAGGAGTTCGTGGGGATTTGGAATGTCTCCAGTGCCTAATTGGATTTCAATGGTACACGATCAATTAACGCATGCTAGGCGTTGTCCATAAGGCTATTACTTTGAACAAGACCCTATGAAAATGCCCCTACCAAGTTGTTTGCCTCGGAGAACAAATGAAAGTAAACATTAGTAGAGGGATATACGCTACATTTGCATCGCCAATTATGCTGCTTCTTTTGCTGAACACAAAGTTTATTATAGCTTTCGAAAAAAAAAAAGATAAATCTGGTTAATTTTTTAAATTTTAATAACTGATATTTAAATTTACATATAAAATTTTTAAAAAATTATCATTTCCTTCATGTAATTATAGTCACACTTGAGCCACTCGAAACAATTCTCGTCGGACAGCTTTGTCATGTCCCAAAGATACGATAGACAGTACAAATCATCCAGTTTCAATTCATTTTTGACGCCTGTAAGTTATTGTTCAATGAATGGAACAAATTATGCCAGGTCAGAACTTTCCAATGCTCTAAACGCTACAGGAGCAAATGAAATAACATTGCTTCTTAGTAGCAATCTTCCTTATCCTTCTTAGTATTGATTGACATGTATAGCAGAGACCGATATGGCTAGTATTCACTATTCATATTAAAACAAGATCCTAAGCATATGTGTGGTCATTAGCAATCTGTAATCGAATTCAGTGTTTCCTTTTCTGGAATCGGTTGTAACAAGATTGTCCTAAATAATGTTAAATTTAAGCCAGGATCAGACTAGCTCTTATTTACTTAGCAGTACTAGCCTTACTTAGCCATCTTCAGCATGCGTACAATGTTACGCTAAAAAATAACAACAATCACAGGTATCCATATAATAGACATTTTTTCAGATCTGTGGTGCGTACGGTAGTACATGGTACAGAGATTGTGTGTGTACGTGTGTAAACGAAAACATTGTAGTCTTACAGTCATAGCCTTTTTGGCTAGCTCCTAGTAGAAAACAATAGCACATTTTAACACATATTCGTTAGTTCTCTGCCTGTTGATGAGTTTGTCAGTTAAATCAGATGTTTTCTAATTATAGACAATGGGGCATATTTGATCATATTTATCTTATGTTTCTATCCATCGTTTTCGAATGTAATTTTTCTTTGTCCTTTGCGATGCTTAATTTGGACCTACGTAACGATGTTTCTGAAGTCAAGGGCTCAAATAAAACACCGTAATTCGGAGATCTGATGTACGATCAAAAAATATGTCTAGAGCGCGCCTATCTATCTAGTGTGTCCTGACACTCTTTCTATTCTTTACAGTTTGTTGCACTGAACCATCTGTGTCCTGCCATGATCGCCAACCGGACTCAGTGACCAGTCTCATTACTGGCGGCACTGAAACACTGTGAAAACACCTTCACCTGTCTCTACAGCGTACTGAGCAGCGTCCATCTTGACTTCCCTGTTCGATCTGCAAGCTGACTGCAGCGTCGCTTCTATATTTGTTCTGCTGGGATAGCTTTCACAGCTGCTCTTCGCATAGCAGCTGTAACTGCTTGCTTTGCTATATATATTCGATTATTAGTGATGGTAATACTCGAAACATGCCGCTATCATGTCAACGCCGTCTCTTCCACATTCTAGGACGTTTCCAAGCAACCATTGCCATATTAGCCATTGCACCGCTTCCATTAGCGTTCCATGTGATTCAATGTGTCATCTGGTCGGACGCTGGGCTCAGGAACGGAGTAAAATATAGGTGAGATACATCGCTGATATTGGCGGCGCATTCAAGCTGCTGTTAGCACCAGCCATTCAAACGTCTACGACGTCACCAGTAAAAGCGGCGATTTTAATGGCAACGACAAATTGCGATGCTTCCGCGGTTGCCACTTTCACTGTTCCAATAGGCGCTTGGTTGCAACAATTGCTTGGTGTTCATTTGTGCGAACTAACGTTGGCCTTAGCTTCATTCAATACGAAGTTACGGCGGCTAGCCGCCGGCATTCGTCGCGTCACGAATGTCACTATAGCTAGTAGTTTCCGCGCCGGCAGCCATTCCCGAACGCTGTCTCACCGCCAGGCAAATCCAAAGATCGGGCGACAAAGCCGCCAGCAAGACAGACAAGCAAGCTAGTAGATAACGCCCGCGGCAGTCAACTCGACTCCATGACAAAGCTCACTCACAGAACAGTTTCGCAGTAGCATATCTATCTGCTGATGACGTAATGCTACTGAAGTCCTGTTTCCCTTTGGCGTGCTCATTCGTGTGCTGCTCCAGCTGCCACTGCCGGCGTAATCACCCAGTCACCAATATCCGGCGTCATACCACCGACAACTGTTGGGGGATCAGCCAGAGAATCCACTAGACAGAAGGGTAACTGGCGGCACAATCCAAACTTGCAGACAGACACAAACGCGGCGAAGACGCCATCAAGTCGGGCGACGCACACTGACCCAATGCAATTCAGCGCTAATTCATAAAAAGAACGAGAGCCCGACGCAAGAGATTAGGAACGAGAAAGCAACGAAAAAAAGGAGGTCCCTATAATACGCAAACGCAACCGATTCCATTTCTATTCGGGATGTTAAGAAGCAAATGAGTTGCGCGCAGGTACGCGCTTCCAATCGGGGGAGACAGCCTGTACGTTACATGGCAGAATAGAAGGATACATGAGATACGTTATCTTACGAAGAGTAGCAGATTAGTTATCAATCGCCAAAGACAATAGGATCTGTCTATTCCATTATGAATATCCGCACCGGTACTATCTGTGTCTATCGGTCTGTCCACCGGAAAACACTGCGTGCTTATGATATCTACACCTTGACAACTCAGAATAATTTCTCAGTGTCAATATTGGAACATTTCTCGCCTGTTTTACTACGAGGCTTACATGTCTGTTTCTTGTAAGGTTCATGTAATATGCCATATAATTTGAAACAAAAAAGTCCAAAAAACTTTCTAATTTCTATGATGATGATGATGATGTTTCTTGTAATAGTAAAATCTGCCTACACGTTTCAGTAAATGTGTGCTCTCCACCTAATCAGTACCTTTCTTTCAATAGGACAGAATATAAATTCAGTGCGAGCTCATTACTGCGTGCATATCTACGTACAGAAGCAGTTCAGCACATAAACACGCGGATACCAATGAGATCACTCGTCATTGTTGGTGCAGTGACTAAACAATTGTGCTCGACCCGGGCTAGTACTTTCGATAAAGTTACAACACAAAAATGTTCACACGCGGGTCCGAAATGTCCTTGCAACAAGACAGACTTAAGTAGTAATCAATAAATTTAACCAGTTTAGTTTTTCTCGCAAGTCTCAACCTACTTTTGCCTTGTGAACTGTTAGTGGCAACCTTAACACATCAGGCTACAGTAATCACAAAGTTATTATTATATATTAAAAATTATTGTTAGGCAAGTGTTCGACGTCTAATTAAATTTGATTGAGGTCAACTAGTTCTGTGATTATGACGAACCCCACCGCCACGGGTTATAATCACCTATTGATTTTCAAGGCCTGCAATAAAAAAGATGCCATGAATAATGTTTATGAGAAAACGCAAGTTTTCATTTGTGGCCGGACAAACAGCAACGGAAATATGGACAGTAGCAGTTGTTCACTGCAATGAGAAGGTGTAAGTAAACATGATGAATCCAACGTTTGCCAAATATTCGACTACAGCTGCGAGATGGCACTGTTCTTCTATTCAGCTAAGACCCAGACTGCAGCCAATTGAAGTATTCTAGAGAAGCTACTGACGAACAAAAAAAAATATTTACAAATATACACAGATACTGTTATAAAGTTCAGCAGTGAGTCTATCTGTCTAATTGGTTAAATCAGTTACGTTTCGGCTATAATAATGTGTTTTAATATTGGTATAATTTAAGTATACATAATAATAGGTGTCGAGTACAAAAATTAGCTAGACATTAAATAAAACAAATATATAACAAAGCCATATCTAGCTTAATTGTACGATAATCTTCTACCTACAACTGGCTACATATTAAATTTTCTGCTTCTGTAAATTTCGCAGACAATCTCTACAATATTGTAAAACTTCACGGGTCACACATCAAACTTCATGAACAGAATGGCATTGCGAGGCCTGCCCAGCCGCATAATTGTAGAATAAGGAAAAAAAATCTAAAAAAAAAAGGTTCGAGAATAGCTGATGATGTGGAGGGTTATGGCAACAATGGCAGGACTCGTGTTTACCCAATATTAAACAGACGATAGCGACAATAACAAGCGCATTTGGTGGCTGTGAAAACAGCTTCGTTTCCGGTATCTTCCTATGTTTCAACCGTCTTCCTCTTCCTTTATTTTTCCCACATTTTGTCTTTCCCTTTCCTGACCTATCTTTTTTTGCTCTATTTTCACTGTGACGGATTAACCTTACTCCGCCAGCCTTTAGCCTCACCCAACCTATCGGTCCCCATGATTTCATTTCGTCACCTCGTCGAATCTCCGTGCAAGGGCCCCTTTCTGCGCCGTCTACTTTTAAAAACCCTGGACGTGTAACACATAGGTCATCCTTCCCTCCGCTGCGTCGTAACAACTTCTGTAGAGGAAATGGGCACGCGACTATCATGCCGACTTCGTAACTTGCAACAGAGCCAGAGACAGCAAATTCATCAAGCTCAAAGATGCGCTCGCACATAAATTCGCGGTGGAGAACTAAGGAGTTAGTTTGATAAGATGCACGTCAATGTAGTAGGGTTCCCTTCTCGCTCGACGGCGAGAAACGGCCTGCGTCGATACCCTGTTTCCTTAATGAGGAAATCGGGAATTTAGGGGTAAGGGGTACAGAAAGAGAGAACGCCGATGCTAATTTGTAATCTATATAGGTCGATTCTTATAATACAGCGTATCCGAAAAAGGTGAAAATATTTAAATAGGCATGTATTACACGCATAT
>NW_019213821.1:177417-224586 GCF_002532875.2 Varroa jacobsoni | reverse complement strand
GATACTGTTAACTTGTATGCGTAGTTCATACGTGTGTGGATAAATTATGGTAATGATAGTTATTGGGCGCCACAAAACGCTCATAAAAGCGACTTGGTCAAAATAATGTAATCAGTAGCGGTATTTTATTTCAAAACTACACCGATAATCGTGTAAACAATTAGATACATACGCTGTATAGTCACTTACTTTATTACTTTGCTTGCGCCGGACAAGGTTAGAATCGGAGGCCCCCTTGTTCCAAGTCCCCGGCGGTGCCATCTACTCTATCGTCCGGTAACCGTAATGTAGTAAATGTACTAAAATATTTTAAAAACAATATCTTGTTTTTTGCTAGTTAAAAGACCGTTGAAATAAACATTGATGCTTAAGGAAGGCCTTCGTGTTTTATAATTGTGTAATTAATAATAATCGAAATTGTGTTTCATGTAAAAGGCACATCTTGCCCTGAAATATTTTCCGTTTTCGAAAACACGGCTGGAAATATTTATTTTTATTTAAATACTAACACATATCTGTTCAGCAAAAACGTTATTGTGATTCGATAGGGACTTATTAAAATACAGATTATATTAGAAGTTAACAAAGGACAGGGCGAATGTCCACCCGCAGAACGTCCCATACCCGTGCATACACGTTCTGACGGTGTAGCATACTTCTTTACTTGGCAGGAGGTCACCAGAGGTATTTCAAAAAGAGAGTTAGTTGCAGAGAAAGCAGTCACTAAGCCCAATGCACAAGTTTCCTTCGAATGTATATCACAAATGGCTGAATGTGTAGTAACTGTTTGATGTCAACTAGTACCTCCTGTGCCCCTGGTTGTTTTAGAATCTATATATGTGCTGATATAGCCACCAGATAGCTGCTATCCTCAGTCAGTCAGCTATTCAAACGGACAACCATCAATGCCTAGCGCCGCTAATTTCAGCAATAGTAGCTGCATAAATGGGTGACACAAAGTATCGACGGTACAAAGTAGTCTTTCCCGATAAAGAACGGGGTGAAGAAAAGGTAAATGGAAAGAAGCAGTTCCGAGATGGAATGTCAAATAACTGGACGCAGATATATGTACGCGCAAGTGTGCTTCATTTAGACGTTGCCTGACTGATGGCCAAGAAGCTATGAAGTTACGGCCGATACCGGACTGCCACATAGATGAGCAATTTTTAAGCCAAACAGCTAAGGACCGAGTGTGCTACGCGCTAGGTAGAACAATATTCTGACTGGGTAGCGTTCTGCAACTGCAAGTAGGAGTAAGTTTACTTCTAAGACAATTTCATTGATCTATCTTCTAGAAAGTAGCAAAATATTTGTCAGACATTCATTTAGGCTCCTATTTTACAAAAATGATAGGACCCGAGGTCAAGCATTTTACTATTGAATCAGCTGCTTCGGTGCTTGGTCACGTTAGGTGAGCGTTAATTTTAAGGATGTGATTAGCTTCTCAGTATTTCAAGGATGAAAAAATAGACGACACGAAGACGCTCTTACAAAGCCACAACAGGTGCAGTTATAAAACTAACTGGGCACTTTTACCCTGAACTCAGTTTCTGGAAAATTTACAATGTGTATGTTTAATCATTCACAAAAAAAGGACTGTTTTCTGTTTTTATACCCGGTTAAATGCCACCTTGCCTGGAGCACTACATTAAGTAAGGCTGGGGGCCATGCGAAATCACCTTGGTTGGCCGGTCATGGGGAAAATTTGATACAAGAGAAAGCTGCAGCTACCATTTAACCTTTATTATCGAAAGGCTTTTACCTAAGTTACCAGCTCTCACCACGGAGCTAGGTAAATACACTATATTATAGAACTCGTTCTTTTTGTAGCCGTTGGTCTATAAGAATAAATTGTTGGTGTAAAAAGACAAAATTCTCGTCTGAACTTTAACCACAGGTCGTTACAGACCCATTCGGTGAAAGCTTCCAGCAACCTTGAGAATGGCGGCGTGCTATTACAACGTTTTCTGGTAGCATTTTTTCCAGCAGTTAGCTACATTGCCTTCGTTTTAATAAAGGCAGAGATAAGGTGCGAGGGAGCCAGGGAAATCGGTTACATATAAATGCTTAATGTGCTATTTGTTTATACGTTCCTAGCTCAATTGCATTTTATTAAGTTAAATTATTTGGTTGCTAGATATAGTTGAACATATGCCATCTAAGTCTAGACTATTTCTTCCTGTCTTAACCGTCCTCTTCGAAAAGAAACGCTGCTTAGCTAATTTAAGATGCTTTTTCTAGATCAGTTTTATCATCTAGCATTTACACATCTAAAAGCGTAATCTTCTTCTCCACAATTTGTTTCTTAGGCGTCCTTAAGCATAACTAGAACAAAGAGCTAGTGAAAATGTCTAAAAATGTACCCAACTCTCCTGAACTCTAAATACGTTTGGTACAATTGTACACATTTATAAACCGCATTAGAAATAGCCCGGTCTAGGGGCTGACTTCGTTGACACACACAGATTTGTGAGTCTATTGTATTTATCAATAGGCTTAGCTAAAATAGTTCATTGTCGACAGACGCGTTGACTGTACGAAATTAACAAAACACCAGAGAAAGCCACGTTCATTCTGCATCACAAAGAGGGTAAGTAATCTATCAATATCCTGAGCGTAAACGATTTCTGTATCTTAAGCAGCAAGAACGAAAAAGTATCGACGTACCTTTTTTCTGTGTTGTAAAAACATGCCTTGAATATATGTGCGCGGAAAGCTGATCTCTTCTTTCCTTATATTCTAAACCTGTTCTAGTTGGTTTTTCCATCGATTCCCCATTACCAGACAGTCCTCTTTCAGAAGCCATTGCGATACGTTGTGAGTCGATTTCAGAAAAATGAAGCACACCTAACAAACTTTTTAATAGCTTGGACCGGGTTTCCGGGCTGCATCCTGCACGGAGGATTCTGTTATGCATACGTTTTGACGTTTTTACGCGGCCCTTCGTACCCAAATACATGTTTCAATCTTCCTTGCTGAGAGGCTCCCTGTGCTTTACCTTAGGGGGATTATCTCAGCTCAAAGTGATAGCGACAGCATCCACCCAGCAAAGATCAGAAACAGCTTTAAAAACATCATTCTCAAATTTTTCCCTGTCAACACCAGCAATTCATTTGCCTCCAAACCACTGATGTGTGGCTGAGAGTTTTCCGAAAGATGAACAATCATCAGTCACATTGCTAGAATCTCTGGTATCTGAATGAATTCATTTTGAAAGTATTGCTTAAAGTCGGGCGTATAGAAGGCGTCGCTTAAGCCAACGAATTGTAGAAGAATATCTGGCTTTATTATATTTTCTGCACAGGTAAGATTGATGGAAATGCTTCAGGCTAACTCTATCCAATTCACCGAATTATACGCTATCGTTCGATGCTGTGACGTTCATTTAGAGAGGACTGATCTGATATTGTATTACAGTTTACCTCTACGTTTGTTTACGTAACCCTAACAACTCAGATTTTAACTATTATTTGTCGCTGCTGGGTCACTTCGATGTTTTGTCAATTTCACCTTTTTTGGTTGAAAAACACCCACTTGAAGTATTATGTAGTCCAATTCCGTTGCCTCTAAGAGCGATCACGAAAATTGGTGATCATCAACCGTAACTCAATGACACTATACGAGGCAATACTTACCAACTACTACTAGTTTTGGTTGAGACTAATAAACATTTATCTATAGAGCGCGCATTTTACTGACTCATTTCACACTTAAATAATTGTGCTATTTAATTACATCTCTCCACAAAGTTTAACCAGGATCCGATTCAACAACCAGCGCTAACGTTATATAGGGACGTTCTGACTGCTCGTAAGTATATTGCCTGCAAAAAAAATCGCCTGAGACTGCAATTCTAGCTTTTACAGCAGCTGTTCACATACCTCGTGCCTTATCGCTTCTAACGGCTATCTAGCGTATCATTGTCACAAAATTTTGTCACTATACAATAAGGCTCTAGTTGTAATATCTGAAAAAACAGTGTAAAAAACTGTTACATGTAAACAAATTTGATGCGCATGTGACTGTAAACCGCAGTGACCTCCTGATTCTTTCTGTAGACATTGATGTCTTGTTATGCACCGTGTTTGGTAACAGTGGCTAACATAGTACATAATTGACCGGACTCATCCGCAAACAAACTAAGCACTAGTACCGCTCCGATCCTGAACTAGTAATTAAACAAACTGCTCTAGCCAGAGCCCTCTTATAAGGCTGCATGGCCTAAATGAAAATTTGGGGTGAACGCTTTTTAAACCCAGGTTGTCATGTAATTTGGTCTGTGGACCGAGAACCATCGTATAATAGTAGCCAAAGCTATGTCTCAACGAAATATTACTCCATGACAGCTTTATCGGCTGAGCCTGATTTATAGACTCCGGACCAAGGGAGAAACCTAGATGCTATCTTCGGCGACGCTTCTCTTTTCCAGCGCATACCCCCGAACTTTTCCGTCAAGATATCCCATGGTATTGAAGAGCTCCGGATTAAAGTCCATGAGATTTCACACAAAACCGATTAGCTAGCACGACCAACACAAGTAGGTTCCTCCCAAACGAATTCGTTCTGGCCCGCACAAGGCGCCGTGAAAATGTTAGATCACCTGCGATTCGAGATACGCTATGTCTCTGGCACTATTAGACCGTGATAATTAACCCAGTAATGAATAACTGTACAGTTCAACAAAGCTGCAGTTGGAACATAGTCCGTCTAACCATTGATTAAGTGTCCTCTACCAAGACTTCCGGTACAGCCTAGGCTTTAACCTCGACGAAATATAACTGCTTTGAAATTGATGTACCAAAAATACACGGCACCACTCAATAGTCGACACAAGCAAACTGAGCTCAATTTCGGCTGCTCCGCAACAGGGAGTACCATCCGAATATAGTAAAAAAAATTAATAATAAAATAATATTCTATTCTTAGGACAGGTTCAAAACTAGCTTTTCACGATAAACTATTTTACAAAATTATTACAGGCGTAATCACCTAGGAACAACTTAGTTGCGCAATCATTTATACAGTAGGCTTACGATCTCTAAATCTCGACCGTTCTCCTATTACCTGAGCGGTGTACCTGACCGTTAGGAGGTCATGACGCTTCGCTGGTTTTCTGCACAGCCGGCTTCCTTGTACTTGGAAGTGGTCCACATCACTGCGCCTTCTTGCGACCATTGCTATGCAACTCGACTAAGCACATCGAAGCCCAGAATATAGACTGGCTTTGGTAAAGCGTTCGTTGAAGTATTTGAGGATCTCTTCGGATTAATTTAGAATAAATAACTGTTTCATACCTTTAACCGTAAGATTCTCCTTCAAACTTTACTCCGATTTATCCAGTTTAATTGCTCGAGCGAAGAGCAAATCAACATTTTTGCATGGCTAAATGATCTAGAACATTTTCTAGAAACACTTGACGTCGTCGTAATTCTTTCTCTGTACGGCGTGAACAGTCTTTTAAATCCTAGAAAAATCTGCTCGAAGCCTATCGAAACAAGACTCAATGCTACGCGGATATGGAACCCCTCTATTTCGGATCTGCTCTTAGAGCACTGTGCTGCTCCCTTTTAGAAGTTCGATTAACCTATTTAGTTTCTAGCTAAGCTTTCGTATATATTCAAAATTTTCGCAGGCCACATCTACAAAGTAAACAAGACGCCAACAATCACAAGAGGAATAGGTAATAGCGCACTATCTATACCTTGAACACACCTGAAGGAAAGGCTTTCAGGGGCGAATCCCATCAGTGTCGTCCTCAGCATATTCACTTGAACATCTGTCTTGGTTCTCAACAAAAAGTTTTCATTTATAGACCGTTGTACGGTTCTTTTTATCTTCTTTTTGTCTTCGTCTAGGTATATGGATGAGTTTTTTTCTTTCGTATTTCTTTAACAGTCGCTTTTGCTGTGTTTTACGTTGCTCGCAAAGTGGCACTGGTGCCTGTGAAGTCGAACATCCTAAGCAGGAATTTCTATGTGTCAGGCCTAATTTCCGGGGTATGTCCGTTACGAAAGATCTTTTCACGCGACTTTTCCGAGTTTTTTGTACGACACCTCTTGTTAAAGTTTGCGCTTCATTCAGACGCTACTCCTCTTCATAAGATTAACGAAAAAAAACCGGCAAGTCCTAGTACAGAGACTGCGAACTTTTTCGCCACGTTCAACTTATATTCCCCAAAGTTATATACGCGCAATCTTTGATATCTTTGCTGTCAGAAGTACCCAAAATACTGACAAGTTCAAGATTTTTTTGGAATTCATCATCACAATTCGCTAAATTTAAGTAGAAAGTGTTCTCCGACATCCTTGACTGAGGAGATCACCCTCGTCGTGGCTTCTGCCAATTGTTCGAGTTACAACTCAATTAAAAAATCCTGCCCCATGACGTGTTCGGAAGACGCTGTCCAACTCACGCATATCTTCACGATTCTTGGCCACATAAAGATCCAATTGGTTTATGATTAAAAACTCGCCCAGCGACGGTTGGTTTAATTAAAAACAACAATCATTATAACTTGATTGTCAGTGCTACCTGTCACTGCTCATTTGGATAGTTAGCCAATAGTACTAATAATGCTCTTACTGGATGATCCGCAGTTTTCTGAATAGGGTTCGTCCATTTTTAGGAATAAAGGTATGAAATCGAAAGCCTTTAGTTAACGCGACGTATTCACAGAGATAAGGGTTGCCAAAAGCCCAACAAATGTAACCGACGCGTCAAATAGACATTACTAATACGTACATCGAAATCTTCATTTATAGTTCGGAACTATTCATGTACTCAGCGTAATATTAGTATAATTAGATTACTACGATACTAAAGGGTACAGCGTTGAGTTATCATGTGGCACGCAAGTACACTATTACCTAAGCCCGTACGTGCAATGGCCTCACAGGAGTCCATAATGCCCTGGATTTGCAATTTAATGATAGGCATTGTTATCATTGTTACCTATGGCGCACTTTTGGGCTAGCTATCAGCTAGCTGCGTTCATATAACATAGTATAAGCGTCACTTAAATTGGTAAATAGAAGCGACAGGCCGCACACTTAGGGCGGAAGCGCGGTCGTTGTGCAGCCTAAAATCTCCATATTTGCTCTATTTCGTTTGTTACTGCATTGCCTGCGAATTTTACGACGGATACACTCAGGTATCAATTATTTCGCATGTGGGGTAAATAGAATCGCTTGTTCAGCCCATGTTATCATTATGTATGAATGGGAAATAAATAAATCAACACTCTAATATTAAAATACAGCCTACTCCATTCTATTTAAACTACAGATTGAGAACAAATGGGTGGCGGCATTTGTAAAAAATAGCTTTCTTGATCGATTTTATTTTCAAACGATGACTTCTACGTTCCCCTTCAATTGAAATTCTGCTCCCAGCTGCTCATGTGTACCTCGTCTTTACCGCGATAACTCATAGTGGCCTGATCCCCACAACAGCCAATTGTTGCTGCTGATCAGGCGAAAGATTCTTATTATTGCCTACAATTATTTTTCGCAGTCCAGAACGCTGGCGGCTCGCTGAAGCTCACTACTGGACTGTTACTGACTGACATTTTGGAAGAAATGAAGCAAAATCTGTCTAGTTTGTGCGAGATTGCTATTTATGTCAATTTACGCGTGCCCTTATGATTTTACTACCTCAACAACTAAATGCCTCATTTGTTTGTATAATAGAAAGGGAAAAAAATAACTGGAAGTTCTCGCAGGGGTATTCAGTCCATAAGACTTTTCAAAAATGTTTCATATTCTCAGTGTTCAACCGAATATCAATAGATTGGAGTTTTTTCTATAAAATTTATCGGAGGAACTCGAACAACGATATTGAGACAGCGTTGAGCATCTTCCCAGTTTTATTGGATTGTTCTTGATATCCGTCGCGCTTATCTCAATTGACTACATTAGCTTTACAAAACGCCAAAAGGAATCGGACTCATTACCCATTACTCAACGAAAGAGCCACAGCAAGGTTTCCATACCAAAAAGTTTACAGATTTTCCATCGTAGTGACTACTAGCGGATGCACCTCTGCGCATAATAACTTTCGGGACTCACTGAAATTTGCCCTTAGTGTCAACTGATTTTCAAACAAAGGAACCGGCCTGCGGCATATTAAAGCGACCCCGTGCGATTCTGACGTGTCTAGTAATTAGATCATAATTTATAAATAATCATAAATTATAGTAACTTTAAATTAAGACTTATAATTGCGCACTGGCTCCGCGGTACACGCGGACGTAGCTTTAATAAAAACACTGACCGACGAAGCTTCAATAAAAATACTGATTAAAAACTATTTTCTACCGCTGTTAAATTTTCGGAAAAAAAAGAGTGTTGCTTACACCTTACATCGCCAACTCTTTAAATATACAGTCATTCGTTATCTTCAAATACAAGAACACAGAAATGGAAGGTGGGTGATACCATTGATTGATGAACAGTATTTTGAACTCTTACCAGCGCTCGGCAACATCCAAAATGGCGTAAACACGTGTATGAAAATCATAACACCAAGATGTCGTGATGCCTACTGGATTTATTAATGGTTTTAATCGATAATTTTCAAAAAGCGGTGCTGCTGAGATACTACTGTATTCGAAAGGTAGCATTTCGACTCGTTACGTATAATAAGTAGCTGGGTATGACACCGGGACCGGACGGCATATATTGCTTAAATAACAATAAGAGGTTCGCTTTATTACCGACAAATTTTTACTTATTTTTACCCATCTGAATCTTCAAATTTTGTTTCGCTTGTAGCATATGCTGCTTTTCCAGCTGACTCAGTCTCTGAGTTCCATACTGGACATCTGTGACTGCACCTTCCACCTCTTCAATTCCGAAGTGATTCGTGGCATTGAAGATCCCCGTGTAGCTAGGTTCGTTAATATCAGTAAACGAATCATCTTCACTAGGGATAACTTCAGACGTCGGGGCCTCTACCAACACACCTGTGTCTTCAGCTTCAGAGGTGTCGAGTATACCCGTGCTGCTATCTTCAACAGCCTCAACAGAATCCTCGGTAGTGGGTGAACGTAAACGGGGATCAACCGTTTTACCTACCGGAGCTTGTTGGAACACATGTTGCAGTTTATCGTCGTCGTCGTCAGTACCAGAAATCTTACCTC
The DNA here is from genome assembly GCF_002532875.2 of Varroa jacobsoni. Lineage (NCBI taxonomy): Eukaryota > Metazoa > Arthropoda > Arachnida > Mesostigmata > Varroidae > Varroa > Varroa jacobsoni. Next base: position 215,447 of record NW_019213821.1, on the reverse strand, counting down.
CTAGTATGCGCTCATAGTAACTTTCAGGACTCAAAAGAAATCTCGACCTTGGTCTCCGCCGGATGAGACGACGGTTAGATCCCTGACCGAAAAGGCATCTGTCTCTGTCAAGGTTATCTCCAACAGCTAGCCGTGGTTCTCGAACACTTGCATTGGACCTGCGACGTTTCGGCGCTGCTCCGTCCAACTCGGACATGTCGAACGATCGTAAGCTCACTTACTCACACGATTGACTTAAGTACACTGGCTCCGCGTGTATCGGCGTAAGTTTTATCAGTATTCAAATAAACGATAACAATTTGATTTTCAGTGACTGTTTGTTTAGATATCCTGTCACCTTTTCAAAAAAACACTGGGACCTGTTTATATGTGATTCTCTATGTAAAAAAATTTCGTTATCTTCAGGAACCAAGGCCCAATATCAACTGACGGCAGATCACACAGCGCGTCAGTACTTTTATAGCGCGAGCAGTGTTATAGCACTATTAATAAAAATGTTCTACATAATCATTATACTTTCGGATCCATATTACTAACGATTTTACATCGGTTAGTCAGCCATTGGCTGCCCCTTGTCGATATGCCTCACTTTCAGCATACTTATTGCCTCTGACAATAAATCCGGGTGTACTACTGAATCATATACTAGCTATTCCAATAGATTCCAACCCCGCATGTGACACCCAATGGACCCATTCCTGTTTTTCTTAAAACTCCATTCGTGACTCGTCAGACGCGGCAACCCTCCCTTTGAATTGGTATAAATCTGTTGGTTAACAATATTCATTTGCACACTTATCATTCCTTTTTTTTCTTTAATATTTGTATCGTTCCTTTTCTATTTTCTCTCTCATCTATATCCTTATTTTAGTTTTACTTTTGCATAAATCTTTCATGCGAATTATAACTTGGATGAAGCTCGCCGACCCGTGGCAGTAGTGTGGTTTTCGCGGTTGAGGTATTTTGAAGGCGTCTACATCCAGCCAAATGGAGCTGCTTTAAGCGCGTCTACATGAAGTAATATACATGTCAATTCCATTGAATTTAATTTCTATCTCTTCTCTCCAAAGTTTCGTAGGACTGCAAGAACAGCCATTCTCCAAAGGAGATGCCGCCATCTTTTCTAAGAGAGCGGGTTGTATTGTCGCGTTATCTTTGCCTTCCTTGTGCCTTCACTCACAGTTTTTAAAATGGAATAGTACTGTTATGAGAACTTATAATGGTAGCTGTTCATCAAAGGGAGTGGCGTTTACCGTCCGGAAACTTGCAGGCCCGATGCTACGAGCTGCATATGATGTCTAACAATAAAAGAGACAATCGTTTACATACAACAAACACTCTGCTAGATCCCCATAGCGCAGCTTCTAGGGAGCGCTGTCTACTGACAAACAGGTCCTAGAAGTAGAATTGTTGTTAATTTCATTTGATTGCATTTGTTGCTATTTAAGACACCGCGCATACAGTTGGAGGTACAATGGAATGATTAGGCGCTTTTATGGAGCTATGTGCGATGAAGCTATGTTATTTTTCAAAAAGACGATATGCCTAGGGATTGGACCTTAGGTGGTTGTTTGGTGCCGATAGTACATTACATCAGTAGTTGTAATTCTGTGCCTGATTGAGCCAGTTGCCTTTTTCGAATCCGTTCGAAGGCCTGTTCTTCATGCAAGCTTTCAGGCTACTCAGATAAACATTTGAGGCTCAAAAGCGACAGGTAGATAAAATCACAAATCACACTATGAATGTGGCTAAGGATGTCTCCCGCGTCAGTAGTACCTTAGTGGTTCTCGATGTAAATCTAGTCTAAATACTTGCAACTAAATGACCATGTAGTTACGCCCGAATTCACATATTGTGCCGATAGATAAACCGCTTCATAAAAAAAAAGGAAACATTATTTTATTTGAACGCATACAATGTCAATTCGTCATAATTGTTTCTTCGCGGTACAGCATTTACCGAGACCAAATCGTCCCCTTAGCGTTACTGAGCTTTAACGTAGTGTTGACGTTCGAGCCCTACTCGAAATGCTAAACGTGGGGACTTGAACAAAAATGGCCAGAATAATTCGAAAAGTGATTCTCCAGCAATTAGAGGTGTCTTCTACCGATAATGCAAATCTTTCATTGTTTGGCATACAGTATGCCGACTACACAAATAAAACCATCATAATTATATCATGCTAATAGTTCAGCTATCATAACTACCGTGATCAGCAATTAGCCAGAAACTCTTCCTGGCAATAACAGTACTTATACTGGAGACACGGTTTCGATTTCCGAGAACCTTCTCTGCTTACCTCATCTTCACGTTCTTCCAATTGTAAAGCCGTCATTACTACGTCACAGCAATCAACTTGTAGTGGAGCAAGAAATCCAGCAACAGCTGTTTCTGTCTGACGCCATAGCGTGCACCAGGACTGACTGCCGGAGTCAGTTCCTGATCCAGTGAAATGTACCACCACTATACGTAGCAGTATCGCTGACGTTTGCACTGCTATGCTACACCCGTCGATACTATAGCAGAATCAGCAATGATACGGATATACATATGGATAGACACCAGTGACCAAGTATACAGGCTTCCCGGCTGCGCCATAGCGCATAGTCGGCTGTGTTTGCGTCAGGCGATCCGCTGTAGTTCACGTCCAGCCATTAGCTACTTGAACAGCGGGAGCAGCAGTATCAGTGGCTAAACAGTAATGATGACTCACTATTCATCATTTGACAGCTGTTGTCACAGTAATAGAGCAACCGATAGTGGTAGCAAAGCCATAACTTCAACACAGTTCAAAGATTGCAGCAAACTATAGTGGTCAAACGGCCAACCGGGCATCAGTCAAATGGTACCAAATTGGTTCATGTCGCAGCATAAACTACCATTTTATTCTTGTAGTTCATATAGAGTCACTACTGTTAACTACCAACGAAAGTTCTCCTTTAGACGTTTTTTTCATATGTTAACTTATTTTCTACTGGCAGCGACCTGCGGTCGACGACTTGCTCCGAAACGGGTGACTCTGTCCCCTCGTGTTGTATTTGGCAGGACCTTATTCGATTCATGTGGATATATATATCTATCCTATCCGACCTGTATAGGAAAAATTGAGACACTCGATAACCGTTATATCCATAGATGTCATCCGTAAATTCATACTAGGTTAGCTGATTATTGTTATGATACTGATTAGCTTAATTATTTCGAGTAATTTTACATATACGAAAAAGCGTGACACGTATAGTGATTAATTAAAGCAAACATCCGCAAATTGGGAAATTGATCAAGAAGGTTATCCTTATGTCTCCGTTTAAGATAATGCTAAACCGTTAGACGTTGGACTTTAATAGGCCGTAAAGCTTTTTTGGTTGTTATTTTCACGTTTATCCATTTGTGCACGTGCCAATTTGCATCTATAAAAGCTACCTATATTTACTGGATTGTCACGCGAGCTGACTGAACTTCTTTGGCGACGTATTAGCGCTACCTTATTACTTTCCGTCACTAAATCAGCCGCGCACTTTTGTTTCAAATCACCTACGTGCAAGCAAGCTAATCGATTGTGGGACACCATGCTTGCCGTAGGCCTTAAATGTTTCAATAATTCGAAATAAAATCACATGTCTGTAGGCAGATTTCGGAGAAGTCGAGGACCTGCAAAGTTAAATCAGGATAATGTTATGGCTAGGACGGCGCAACGGCTCGCTTACGAGTATATGCAACTAAAATTTTACCACTGAAAGTAGTGGTAAAGGGTTGTCTACTATTTTGCCAGCTATAATGCTTTGTCAATCAAAAGATACAATCAAGTTCGTACGAACCAGTTCGTGCGTTCCTACATCGTTACACGCTCTAGTAGGGCGCAAAAATACATTTGCAAGTCCAATATATTTGGGATGAATATCTATACAGCTGTATACGGGCTTTGTGAAGAAAAAGCGCGAATTCCCTTCGGCAACTATATATATATATATATATATATATGTACAACTCTAATCATACAAGGAAGTCAGCGGCGCGGCAACTTTCATTCGTCGCAATGAATAATCCGATGTATACCTTTTGTCATGTCAAAGGCCGTACGACAAATGCGTTACAGACCATGTCCGCAAATCTACACACAGCTTGGGCAATGTCTGCCGACAGGCTTTAAAAATGGCTGATTATGTCTAGTAACTAAACGGATTTCATCTTGTACTCGTAAGCGTGATTTGAACGTGTACTTTCGGCTAATTAGCAGCGCACAAGGTCTACAGATGAATTCCTTTGTCTTCCCTTGCCATGTACGTCAGTCAATAACATAATTTATTTAAGATGATTCACATCATCACGCCATAGCTATATAACTCCTTTCACTCATACGCTGAATGTATCCAAGCGTAGCTTTAACAAAACAGAGTAAAATCACTAACCTGGACAGATCGCTATGGAGGAATGTGCTATTTCGTACCAGCCGACTAAACGCCCTGGCACTAACCTACTTCAGGCATGAACTAAGCGTTGAGCTCGTTTGCGCATATGACATCGGAGTTCAGATTCGGTAAATATGCGAGAAAATAAAGTTTACTTAAAATGCCTTAATGGTGAACCGTTCACACCAAAATACTGCACATTCAGTAGGCTGTGCGTATTTGACAAGGATTTGTTTTAAGCTGGAACACATGTTTTGAGTTCGAAAAACAATGTTACTATTGTAGTCGACGGACGACTTACAGCGTGAAACAAATGCGTACCTTCCGTGATTCGCACCTGAAATTCATGTATTTCTAATTTCATAGGCAGAAATGTTAATACTTGTACAATCACAAGCTTATTAACGAAAGAACGTAAAGGGTAAGAAAACGTAAGCAGCGTTCCACGCGAGTAGAGCATCTGACAGCAAAACGTACATCAGCATTTTAGATGTACATTTTAGACATCTAACTATCCTAGTCATAATCAAGATACGAGAAATCGCATTTCCGCTGTTCTGTTTAGATTGTGATGCTTAGCGTACAAGGTGTAGTGAACCATTTATAGGTAGCACGATTCCAACAAGCGTAAACGTTAGAGAGTTCGCCTGCTTCTTCCTTTACTACGATCACTGCTCTGTCATATTGTTTATTGCTTTGATCTACCGTGTTACTTATCGCTACAGTCTAGCGAACGAAGTTCAGCTCGTTTTTGACATACATGAAACTCACGAGAGGTCCGTCTAACCTTCCCTGTTATCCCACCCATTCTAACGTCCTGCCCAGCTTTCGCTAGCGTCTTATTGAGAGAGCAATTCTATAGCCTTTAAACCGCTCTAATCGAAACATTTAAAAACAGACACGTTATCGGCAGTGGTTCAATGGGGCACTCTGGCGACATTCGAATGTCCAAGATCTGTTTTCTAAAAAAATTACCGTGTATGTATTGTGGTACCCTAGTAATTTTACCCTGAACTTAAATGCGACCAGCAGTGTGCTAATGTCGCCAGCTGCAAGAGACAGCATCGCGATGGAGCCCAATCTATGGCCCACGTGTCCATGAAGCCTGGCGGCTTCCTAATTGTATAAAACGTGGCAGCCTTGAGTTATTCGCTTAGAACTTAGTCGCCGTAGAAAACCTGCCTAGTAAAAGCACCAGCAGCATCAGATAGTGCTGACATACTGTTCAGTGCTGACACTGACTGTTGGCGGTGGCCTTAAGTGCCCGAGCCCACGTGATTCTAAAGCAAAGAGAACTGGGGTGGAGCAGACGAAATAAGCGAAGAAGTGATTACTAAGTTGAAATTCTTGTAGTTTCTACTCATTTCCAGCATGCAAATAAACATTACCGATATGAAAATGTATATGCTAAACAAATGTATGAATCGTTTCCTCAACCTTTCATGATTAACTTCCATTTCTTTTTTTTTTGTTAAATGTTCGTTAGATACTTAAACTGTGGTTCTTCGCAGATAAGTGAAGCCCATACATGACGCAATGTGTTGTCTCAACGTCTCTAGCCGAGATAATTTCAAATTGCTCAAGTTTATCTAACACCAATAGGCCACACAAACTGCCTTAGTCAACAGGTCAAATAACAACGCCGACAGCTTAGGCAATATTCGATTATATCATACTGCAATAGTATCCGTCGCCGCTAAGAAGTGCCGCATCGTTTCGACATACTCGCTGAGCCTTGTAAAGAAATCCTTTGTAAAAAGGAGTGTTTCAATAACAAGAACAACCAACCGTTCGCGAAGCCTCACGCCAGGGAAATGAAGGTGTGGCGTGACGATGTGATAGCGTGTACACAGGTCCCTATGTACCATCTTGTCATAACTCACACAACGAAATAACACAACCGAGCTATGTAGAGAAGTCGCGAAACATGCAAAGTAAGCGTATGACAGGTTTTCAAGTACTTGCAGACACGAATAAAATGTTACAGGAAAATAAAAAGATATATGCAAAAGCGATCGTATGTGCTTTCCTTTTTCTTTCTAATTTTTTTTTAACGAATTTTCATCATCATAAACCAATAAGTCAAATCAACACCAACTCTGTCCGACTGGTCGAAACAAAAGATCCCCATTATCCAGCTTATTATTTAGCATTATTATTAAGCTGTTATCTCCTTCTGAAGACACTCGATGGCAAAACTATTTAGTGAATGATTTCTTGGTAAATTCAGGGGATACTCAAGAGGAAACGGAGTTTGCACATGCAAATGCCAACGTCACGATGCCTTAGTAGAGCAAGCGCACTGCGAAGTCATTCCTAGCGCTAATGATAATTAGTTCTATCATCATCAGTACTGAGATTCAGAACCTATATTTATCATTGCGTAATCACGTAAATGAACTTTTGGCTTTATTTCCGGACTTTTTATATATGCTTACTTAACTTAACAAAAATGATCGATTACTATTTCAAAAAGTTATCAAGTTTTGCTACGGTAAACTATTCGAACCTGTGTGAAGCGTCGAACCAGACAAGTTTTCCCAACACCTGCATTGCCGATGAGGACAACTTTGAACAGAAATTTATAATCTTCCATCTGAAATAAAACAATCTAAATGTTAGCAATAAACAAGAACATAAATGTGGCACAAAGGGATAGAGCAAATGTCCATGATATGTCATATATTCACGGTGCATTATTAAACACTGTGAATGGGGCAAGACCGCTGAACCAACTCTATTATATGTAACAATTTAGCGACATTCACATACAGGCCCACGTACATCGTTGCTACTACGAGAGTCAGGGTTGTATTCTACCAATGGATACCACTTAAACTAACATAATTTGTTACAAAAATTCTTGAATTGGTTGTTGCTTTTTAAACAAAGGTTGGCGCCTACTTGGTGCGCTCCAGTGAAGCAATGCGAACGTAGCCAGCGTATAAATTAAAAAGTGAGTGTCGCTTTAATGCTTTTCCCATATAGCTGCTATTTGTGATAGTAGGTTTTAAGGAAGTTAAATGAGCGCATTTTAAAACCAGTAATAGGTCTATCCATTAAGCAAATATATCTTTTTTATTTACTTTAGAGCGTAAATTTCTACTCTTGGCACACTTAGTTTCCAAATTTTTCAGCAAATTTAAGATCTGCCATTAAAAAGCCTATCGCTCTAGCTAATTTTATGAGGTAGATAGAATTAGTGAATTATTTCGAATCATTTACCTATATAAAACAGCTATACGTATATCCTCAGGTTTACGAACGACACTCAACATCCTAACCACGCGAAACGAAAAGAGTCAGGAGAATAACTGCCGAAACTTTTGGAATGGGCTTGCTCTGACACTACCTAGCGCGCTCCGGACGTGTACATATGGGATGCTACCGTGTTATTTGACCCAATAAAAAAAAACAACAACGGCCTCCGTTGCAACCTAAAAGAGAATTTACTCGGTTGGCTTTACTACGATCAGGCTGGCTGCTACGAGACTGGAGTTAGCAAACATCAGCTTGTTATAATGGCGTTTCTCACCGAATTGGTTCCCTCTTTTTGTTACTGGGGCTCTACTCAGTCATGTATTTCGCTGTCAGAAATGAATCACTATGAAAGCTCATCCCAGAACACAATATAAAATCAAACCTTATTATTAAATTTAGCGTATTCTCTAACACTTCCCAAAATGAACACGCACGCCATTACATTACTGATCCCAAGCCTAATATAAATAGAGGCACATACTTCAGTGTGTTAAAAACATCAACCGGCATCGACAGCAAGAAATTAATATAAAAAATGGCTAATTATTATTGATAATCGATTTGTCCAGCGCCACAAGTCGGTAGATCGTACCAACAATGGAACACTAATATACAGCCGGTGTGATATTCCAGTGAATATTATCTCCTGCGAGTGTACTCGGTGCTATGATCTTCCCTTATCCTCGACCTAATCCTAAGCTTATAATAACGTAAACAGCAAATTGTGCCTGGATTTTTTCACCGAGATGGGTCAATTGGCAACACAAACGGCTGTCGGGGTAGTGCATATACTCGTTCGATGCATTGAGACAATACCGATAGAGTAGCCATATTCAACACCAAATTCGAAAATATAGTTTATATTATTGTACGACGATGAAACGTTAAATTGCTCGTTAAATATGATATGGCGCTGCATATCGCTATTAAGGAACTTGGTCAGTTTCTGAAGTCCGCAACAAGTATATATATATATATATATACATACGCTGGCATGGACTATGGTCGGTGTTTTCAATCAAAGAAGCAACATGTTTTCAATTGCTATAAAGGTCACACGGACATAGCCTGACTTGTTTTCATCGAGAACGAGATACATAGACAAAAAAAATTATAACATGTCTCTTATATGTAAAACATACGTATCTATATGCGACAAAGGAGGGCAGCGTGCAAACGAAGTCCCGCTTTTTACGTAGGTCTATACCGACAATCTATAAACAGAGCTCCTCAGAGGCTGTCTGGTAATACCAAGTCTTTTTTCAATATAACTTCCAGTTAATGCCTACTAATGTGTTGGACACAAAAGTATTGTAGAAACTCGAACAACTACTAAAACGTAAGTTTGTGTAAAACATGTTTTATCAATAAGACTTACAAGACGATGTTATCTGATAAACCAAATGAACTATCTTTCGTTACTGAAGTATCACAAAAACCAAACACTTAAGTCAGGCGTCATTCAATTTAAAATTAAGTCACAATAATTATCTAACGGTGACCATTACTAGTATCCTGCAAAGCCCGCGTGCGTTGCTAGACGTTCAGTATCTCATGACATTTTTGCCCCTTCCCGTATGGGTGGCCCCCTGATCATAGAAGCATGCGCGCCATTTCACTATATTCTTCCACATTACGATATATTATTATTCGTCCATTACTTCGACAAATTCTTCTTAAAACAAAACGAGCACACGCAAACGATTGACAAAGCAGAGTGTTAATACCTGACCGTAAACATGTTCTCTTCTGTAGAAGTTAAGAACCTGGCGGTGCCGAATCTCACCCAGCAATTTAGCCAACGAACGGCGTTGTCTGTGCACCTCTAAACCATGGTCAATTACCCCATTTTTCTTACTACAAGCGTTCACCGCTGCTACTGCCACAAACGGAAGTTATCCACGTCTAGTTTTCGTGAACTGCCCGCAGTTACTGTAAAAAAAGATCATCTAAAAAAGCACTACCGTATGTCTATCTCTGCCTGCATATATATATATATATATATATATATATATATATATATATATGCATGTGTGTGCGTGCTACCCTTGACCTGGCGCGAGAATTGCGTAACACCAATCTCTAGCCGAAATCCCAAGTCTGCTTGCAGACGAAGCTGTCGTTGGCAAGCTGCTACTGTCGCTGCTACGGTTAATTGTGAAAAGAGCCAACCAGTCAGGCTCTTAAAAGCTAAGTCCGACTTGAATCCGGCAGTATACAACAGCGGGCTCCAGCCGCCGGTCACAAGTCACAAAACGAATCAAAAATCCTTCGTTCATTCGGACGAGGTCAGCCTTTCTACGCAGGTTTTTACGCGCAGTTAGTTCGCTCAGCAATGAACATATTCTTACCGCTACGAACAGCGCTAGTGGAGCGGCAGCATGACAGGTGACCCAAAGAAAACATCTACAATTCCAATCGGTGCTACGGCACGTACAGCAGCAGCGGCGGCAGCCATAGCGTCGCATTCGCAGTACTTGTCATCATAACAAAGTGGAAAGGCGTAGCATAAGAGAAAATCGCGAAAGGAAAGGCTGTGAAAAAAAGAAGAGCCGACGACAACAATGACAGACATGTGCGTTAAGCAACAGATCCGAACAGTTTTTAGCCGAAGTAACAACTAATTACTAGATTAGTTGTGTGCTGTTGCCGCAATGTTTGGCTGCTGCTTCGTTTAGCAGCGATGCCGCTGGTAAAACCCAAGTAATAACCGACGAACGAGCCATCCTTTTGTTAATGTAGTACGTTGCAGTTTCTACGTGGTATATTGATAGATGCCGCTGTCGCTAGAGTTTCACTTGCTGTTACGTTAGTGTCTTGAGGCATTGTTGTCCGGTTGATGATGCCTTGTTCAAGCGCGAATGAGAAAAAGATATCGTCGCAGATCCAAGCGTTGTCAACGAGGGACGAACGACACGAAGATCCCAGGAGGAACAAGCACTGAAGTGGCGTTGCCTGTCGCTATTCTATCTGCTTGGTTGATTTACCTCTCTTTGGTCGAGGTTGCGTGCCCATGTACTGACCCAATAATACATCCGCTGATACTAACGGCGCCAGTAGTGCTAATCTTACACAGAGACAACAAGCCACCCACCGGCAATAGTAGCAGCACTGTGACATGGCACTTCGCAGCGGACAAATAAAAATAGACATGTATTGCAGATCGAATCTTTCCTCAGAATACCGAAAACGAATACCAAAGGCAGCATTGCCTTGGCTGAGCGTGCAAGTATATGTCGCACCGAGCTTTAACATGTGCAAATGTGTATAGCTACCGCTTACCTTGAACTCAAACGGGCTTTGAAGGCCATGTGTTAAGGTAGTAAAATGTTTTTGGTCCATAATCTACTTTTAGCCTAAAACATCTCATAGGTTTCGGCTTTAGAGTGTTTTCGGCTTTACTGCTACACAAGCTATGAAGTACACGAAATTTGTGACTCGTTTAGAACTGCCGAAGGATGACGTCCTATCTTGAGGTCATTCAAGTGCGAACTGTTTAGAGCTGTATAAAAATGCTGACGCAAACACAAACAGAAGCAGATTAATATCTGTGTTGTTTTATAATTGCACATGTGACAGTCAAAGACCTTCCTTCTTCCTAGTTAGATGAAATCTTATTCTTGTCCTTTGGCAACAGCACTGCGAGCAGTCAGAAGTTCAGCGTTCACATTCGATAACTTATTTTACCGATCATTTCAACATAGTATTTTACAAGTTTCCAACAGATTCCGTAGTGTCATGTACAACACAGCTTGGTATTTGAATGCTTGGACCCACTTTGTAAGCTCTACTTTTTTTTTCTACAAATGCAGCTAGCAAAGTAGCACACACGTATTTGCATCATTTAATTTACAAGCAGACAGAAACTAATACAGGTATTACAAGCTGAACGGTATAAAACAAAAGCTTTGGTCGCTCGTTCTCTTTGGCATTGTGTTTTGATATACTGGGGATGAAGGCGTAATGCCGCCATACACTTATAATATCGTAGGATATTCGAGCAACTGCATACAATTTAGTCGAACAACTGGGGACTTCTATTCACAGAGGCAGACGCAACGTGAACGCTGAAAGACACCTACCATATTGGGACACTACAACAACAGCGAACAATGAGAATTTACTATTACCTCACAAACCGATACACTGGGTTGATGAGCTCCATCTGAAACCTAGGTACACTTAAAAAGCTAAAAAACATTTTCCCTTGATAACTACACAATTTAAATATCAATCATGACTACAGTAGCTGTAATCCAGATACTCGTGTGTGCTGCAACGATGTTTATTTCGAAATTTTTGCAGCCGGCTAATCTCACTGTTCATGGCCTATTTTGGTCCACGAGACACAACAAGTTACTGTTATTTCAATTCGAAACTTACAAACATGCTTGATCCTGTATAAGGCAGATGATCTGTCGTTTTTTTCTATCTATGTCCTTGAATGTGTGACTATAAATCGAACTTGGTAATAATGGAACACTTGGATAGCAGCGTCCTAACCACGCTCAGATGGCACCCGTCGCACAATTCAAACGTTAGTTGCCTGTGCCTGTTGGGACAGCTCGACTGACAAATAGGCTCCTTTGTTGTCGCTGTTGCTACTATCCAGAATGGTACCCACACACAAAACACAGATAATACGACTTACGCCCGTACTATAGTCGTGTACAAAGCTATAGCAGCAACTGAAAGAGACAAACCGAAAGCAGATGCAGCAGTAACATTCGCGTACGCTGTTGTTTATTATGGTCAGCACTGTATTGCCTTTATTATTATAGTACCAATCGTATTATAGCTTCATCAGTACTCTTTTCATAAGGGAACCGTTGTCGCCTCTTTTTTTTTTCTTCTTGGAAACAAGTAGAAACTTATTTTTAGAGGTCCTCGCAAACGGAAGCGAAAAACAATGGCCGTGAAAATATTCAGGGAGCACTCAGAGAACACTGGTACAATTAGAGGAGCAGACAGGACGTGGACAACAGCTCGGATGATTCGGTACTCCTCACTGAACGTCGTATCATACGTATAATAAAATGTATTCTTTTGTGTAAGTGGCTACAGGGGCACTGATTAGCTACGAACGAGGCGAGCCTAGGCCAAATACATACACGCACACGCACACGCACATGTACGTTGAAAACGGTCCAGAAAATGGGTACAGCAAACAAAGCATAAACACTATCGGCTAGTTAGTCAACTAATAATAGATCTTGGCAGTACCACTAGCACTGGTAGTGCCAATCAGTACCGCGTCGCAAATGTCGCGTAGCCTCTCCCTCTACAGTGTATTAACGTCCTGGTTGATGTCAACTCATAGGGACAACTGCCGATCCAACCGTCTCGAAAAAAAAAAAAAAGTATGACGACTATTGACTTTCACTGGTCCGAACGTTTGTGCCAAGTGGAGGCAGAATGGCCAAGTGTATATGAGATGTATGATATATATCCTCCACCTAATGCTTGAAACAACGATGGCGATGCTAACGGCGACAACGAGTGAATAACTCAAGCGAAAAACATGAAATGAAGGACTAGTGAGTTCTTGTTCCTACAATCCTCGCTCAAGGTGTGCTTCTTAGTTCTTGCACTTCTTTTTCTTCGTCATAGCAAAAGCAGAGATGCCCGGGGCATTTGCTACGCCACTATTATATTAACATTTTCGGAACACTTCTGTACTCTCTAAGCTGTAGCGACTTGTCCCACAACGTCACCACTACACCTGTAACAGCACAACGAATAAGGTGAGGCTAGCATATATGTAGCTCTGAAGATGGTGGTAAGCACGTCAATGCCACCGAAAACTGCTTCGCAGGTCTGCCGATTGACCGTTCCTTTGTTGTCAGGAGGATTGTTGCCGGTTCAGGCGTGTTGCCGTCAATGACGGCAAACACTTCACTCAGATGGCTTTCAGTGCTTGCACTGTCAAGCGAATGTCAATTGTTGAATAGCTTGCGTGTCAATGGCTACTCTATCTGACCACGCATCGAGCCAACTAATGGGCGAGTGGCGGGTGTGTAATACGAGGCAAGCAGCAAGGGTGAGCTGCTGCCGCCGCCGCCGTAAAAGCAGAAAAGGCAAAAAACCAAACGCAGAAAGGAAACTTCTTGTCTCCCTTGAATAAAAGGCCCTTTCTCCCTGCCGCCGTTTCTGCTGTTGCTATTTGCTCGCTATTCAGTGATTTCGTTCTCCTCCACATGTTTCAGCCACCCCTCACCTGACTTTCCAAGAATAACTATAACAACAACCCCAACATCCATTGCGTCGGCTGTAACCACAATAAATGCAATCCAATTCGTTCGCTGGTGCCGATTGCTGATGGCAACATGGCACGCCGCTAGAATAGCAGCCAAAAGACGAACAACCTTAACAGTAAGAAATGGTGACAACAACAATAAAGATATTGACAATTCGAGCTCTTATCGGTTATTCATTGCGACATATGATGAGGATTTACCAAAAGGCGAGTACCAATACAGAGAAATGCCAAGCAAAGGCAAACGTTTGGTGAATGAGAAAAATTGGATCGACTGCATGCGTGGGCTGCATAAACTTTGCCTCCGTCACCGACATACGTCTATTGCGCTGAGCAGAAACGCAGTGGTACAACAGTAAATGTGTAAACACAAATAACAACGAAAGCACACCAATGGTTCAATATCATGGTAAGGGTAAAAACAGCACGCTTAGCCAGTGACAGAGGACAACGGAGAGATCATTTGCCAGCCACCCAAGCTGATGACAGGTTCAAATTCCTTGCGAGTAAGCTCGTTGGGTCTACGGATCAAGCAGAGTGCAAGTCGAGGGAATTTCCGCTACTACTTTTACTAGGATTACTACTGTAATAACAATCTCTATTAACAGGACTTTCTCTGTTATTTACTACTGGAACAACTATTAGTCTATACGTTCGTTTCTTCTATTTACTAGACCCGCAAGCGCTGTTGAATGAGTGAATGAGGCTTACCTGTCCGACTAGCTCTTTGCACAGACACTACCTGACAGAAGCTAGTCTCCGTTGCCAAAAAGGAAATTTTCGAGCCTATAAAATTTGCCCCAAGATGGCGCTTTCGGGACAAGCAGAAAGTAAATGGAATAATTGCACTAGTACTAATAGTCGTGAAACATGGTAACACCGCTCGACGAGCTGAGGAAGCTAGTTGCCGAATTGACGAAACCTAAAACAGCGTTTTGTCGATTTAATAGTAAAATCAATGTCAATTCACATGTGTTCTCAGCGTTTTCGTAGGTAAAGCATTACGTAGCACTCTGGTACATAAAAAAAGATTTTACAGCAATAATCTGTTTTGAAGGCCTATCTTAGTTGGCTGGGCTACGGCGATTATTTATCTCTGACTTTTGTGTAAACCCAACAGTGTTTTATTTAATAAATACCATTAACCAAAAAAAAAATTTAGAAAGCTTACATTAAAGGCTGTATTGCAAGTACGATCATATCTGCAATGACGTGCATTAATCGTTACCAGTCTTCTCATATTTACACATAACAATTGTAAACAAGTCAAAAGTTAATTCTCGTAAAAAGTCAACAACGATCTAA
Source organism: Varroa jacobsoni (assembly GCF_002532875.2). Taxonomy (NCBI): domain Eukaryota; kingdom Metazoa; phylum Arthropoda; class Arachnida; order Mesostigmata; family Varroidae; genus Varroa; species Varroa jacobsoni. The sequence continues at coordinate 200,216 of NW_019213821.1, read as the reverse complement.
TTGAATTAATTTTTTGTGGGAAAGCTTTGTAATAAACGTGTTATGGTAAAGCCTCAGTAAAGGCCCATCGAAACCAAATAAAATTGTTTTGTTGTTGTTTGCTGAAAGTCCTCTAATAGATTAGCGAGGCTAAAGGGTGAACTTTCAATAGCCGAAGATAATAATTAGGCAATGGTCATTATTAACGATAACGTGTTACATATTGCTTTTAGGCCAGCTGATAATTTGTCCTATAATACGCACATCTGTATCTCAATCAACGGAAACGCAGTTGCAGTAATAATGCACTCTAGAAAATCAAAGTTCAATTTATATTAGGATCTTGTGATTAAAAAAATATTCTAAACGACGCTAGTAATTTAGCGACAAAATAGAATTGTAGGTAGGCTGCGATAAAATCTATTAAAGCCTTGTTAGTCCAAATAAAGTTTTCGCCGTTCATTTTTGTCATCCATGCACCAGTTTCTGTCAATGGGTTAAGACAATCAAATGAGACCATTCTGTTGTCGAGCAAAAGCTTTCCTTTCCATTGTTGTATTACTAATACACCTAAATATACTATTTTTTTATTACATCTTTATATTTTGAACGACCTTTTTTGGACCGTTTACACTTCTAAGCACCGTCGCACCTTACATATTATAAAATTTCCAACGTTGATTATAAGTGGTTTTTATGCATAGGCCCTGTTGAAGGGCACGACGTCATGTATGTTTGAAACTACTGCATTAGTTCACACTAAACTAGTAAATATATTCAAATCCACACACAAGCACGTGTCATTAATTGTGTGATAAGTTGCGAGTTTGAGTCATTTTGCACTATATCAGGAGGCAATTTTAGTTGGCTGTTCTAGCTAATCTCAGCAATATTACGCCGATAGGTTGCTAAAGCTACTACATATCTGTCGCTGGAGATTAACAGCGCGCAAGTTCAAAGTAGCGAACATCCTAATAGAGTTTACATTCAATCTATTTGAATTCAGGTGAAATACATTTGATAGGTCTCGTGTTAATTTTGCATTATTTTTTCTTGTCTCGAAAAAGAAATAGCAGAACTCTCTTGTAATGAACCCAAAACTCCTAGGAAGTTTAAGGCTTTCAAACACTACCCGGGTCGACCACAGTCGCTGCGCGGGCTAACTCTGTAATCATTACATCACAAATATAGCCATTACCAATAGTAACCCATGAGAATGTGATGTGTCTGCTGCAAACATATTACACCTATATTTTTCTTACACGAATGCTGTGACGCGATTGGTTAGCTCATCCGTACACTAAACTTTGTCAAGAAATCGAATTCGAACATCTACGCGTCAGCAGGTCAGTTAATTACACCATGGTTATTTATTGTACTGCTTGTTTTAAGATTAAATAAAAGCATAAAATACCAAAAGTATTCGTACACGTAAAATTGTCGCATGTAAGCTAATACACAAATATTTTGTGACTAATACAAGTAAAGAAAACATCACCGTGAATAGCCTCAAAAATTCAGAAGGTGGTCTTTCAGTTTGACAAAATCAGCTACCTATAAACTACAAAAAAAAAATTTGAATTAATCATCAAGCGAAAACATTGCGAATAACTGCAAAAAACCTCATCACAACAAAATATCTATACGCCACCATAAGCGTCAAGAGCAATGGCGTATCGTCACGCACAGTTAGTTATACAATGGTTTGCTATAAAATCGTACGTGCGCTCGTTGGATTCTTAACGAATGCTCCATAATCCTAGGCAGCGATTACTGTTAAATACAAAACCTCTGGCATTGTTACCTTGCAAGTCGGGCAGTTGCGCGGAGGCCTCCGGTTAAAGAAACTAAACAGAAGACGAATGATGGTTATCAACAGATTAATAACTTCCATAATAATGATAATAAGAATAATAAACTTCCATAATGTCTAACTTAACCATATACAGCACAGTACCATTATAATTATTATTAACTAGCGGAGATTTGGTAGCCAAAATAGCCTTAATTTCTTATAGAACTTATTGTAATAAAAACATTTAGATGTTATGTGATCACATGTACCTCTGTTACAACAAAGAAGATTGAAATTTGGCCGTCCATCTGTATAGTTACTAGTGTGCACAAGTACAGTTACTTCAATAGAAACATTAAACTCAATGACCACTGCGTATTTAAAATGACATAGACGAGCCTTATTATGGCCTGTTTCAAGCAGAGCGCTCTTTTTGGAACTCCTATGGATAGAATGGCATGCACGCCGGGTTGCAAGCACCGTATAACGGATGAGTTTTTTCCTCTTCGCATACTGAGCAAAGCACCAGAGCGAAAAAAAAGTTGAACGCTTTCAATCGCTGCTTGGAAATAGCCTGGCTTGCTTTTCATATTGAAGTAAGCGAACGACCGATGAGAAAACAGGCCGTTGTAGATAGGTTTTTAACTAAGAAACTTGTTCTTAAAGCTGCGGCAGCTGTAGTCATTTGAAAAATTTTGGGCCTTCTTCGTTCGTATATTCTGCGATCCTGGATGTCCTAACCTTTCAACAACATTTTCAAGCTCATCGACAAACCAGCTGTTTATAAAAAACGCAAGTAAACAATGATGCACTATGCTCTCCTTGTTATTGGGTTCACATCCCTCTGGCAATACCTAAACATCTACCAGCTATCATTTATCATGGCTGTAGAGTGGGTCACATATGGCGACCGTTCACCATAGCTTAGCCAGGGGTAGGTAAATACACGCAGGCACATTACAATACCTGTTGGACCCAGGGATCTACTAGAATGACCCCATTAGGCTCTGTTCGCGTCAGTTGCCACGCGCGCAATTCCTGCCCTCTGCTGCCATCCTATATTCATAAAAAGAACGTACTCGCCATCCACCCGTTGTTTGACGAGTATCGCAACAACTCGGGCAACAATAATAGAGCCAGCAGTGTACACGGCTCTTTTCCCGACCCTATGGCTAAATTACTGCAACCGCTCTCTTTGTTTCGTTTTTCCAGAGAGGATACTTTCGTGGCGCACACAATGAACGAACGGACTATCTTGCCATATAGGTAACAAAAACTCGAAAAATATGTACCCTTCCCGATCTCACACGAAGGCAGACATACAGAGGCCCGCGAGTATCTGCGTTTTCTTCACGTCGTGTGTAACTTGCTCATCTCCAGATAATCTCAAAGCTTTGTCATGCAGCAGCAAGTAGTCGTTGTTGTCATTGGCATCAACGTTTCCATGAAGCACGGGGCGCATGTGTGCAAAGCTAACTTAGCTAACTGGTCGGCTGTGTAAAGCACACGAATGGAATTATATTAAGAAGAAGACTGTCTGCGATGTCTTAAAGCACACTCTGGCAGCGACTGCGAAAATTGGGGAGTCAGAACTGGGGAGAGAGACATGACGCCGCATTCAGCACCTTTCTCCCCTACCCTTGCAGTGGTTAGGCGGTACTGCTGTCAATGGAAACAAAGGGAGACATGATTTCCAACACAAGCGAAGGCAACTGTTCACGTAAAGGAGCTCGCGCCCATGGCACTTGTGCTGACACGCACCAATGGCGCTGTAATATTCCTGGCCCGAGTTCTTGAACAAGAACCAGCCAGGTCTAAACAGATGGTTCCCGACGGAAACAGGGAAAGTCTTCAAAGGGATATGAGCCAGAACGGCTGACCACATGATGCCGATGATCAAGGAAGCCACACATACTATTCATACAAGTGGGGTGTACTTTGCTTTGGAAAACGTCCGTTGTATTCCAAGAGCTTAGCGTAGCTTGTGAGAACGCCGGATCCTTTTGTCTTGAACGATATGACAATAAGATGTTATCCATCATACCTATTTTTGATTTTGAGGACGTTACACATGAACACCGCAGGCAAGCTGTATAGTTTAATGACTTTAATATACTATTTAGTGGGACGTAAACTTGACTATGTTTCGCCTAATACATTTCCGATATCACTTTGCTTCTAGCGAGTTTCTAAGAAAAGTAAGCTAAGGTACGGAGGGTGTCGGTGTGAGACTTCATCTTCAAGTACATGCTACGCCTGGCTTTTAAAAAGAACAATAATAACATTTTGATTAAAAAACACAGCAGAACATTATCTGTCCAAACGTTGCTGTTCCGGAACCCTAATAAAAATAACTCCAATAAACAAATAATCAAGTGCTTATCTTATCGTGCACTCCAAATGTGTGCGTAGGTAGAGCATAAACATTTTCGAGCTAAAAAGAACGTTATTGATATTATTATTCTTATTATTATGGCTTTTGTTCTCTGCCTGCGAGAGGTATTTTTATATATGAACAAATGAGAATATTGATATTTTAGTGTATATTGAACGGGAGAATTTTCCACAGTCTGCCATCGTGCATGAGCTTGCTTTCCCAAACAAGTATATACGAATTAGCCATTTGATCGATAGGTTCACAGCTGATATCACATGAGTAACAACACGCAGACATCGAACAATGCTCGCCTTATGAGCGCTATGAGAATGCGACCAAAGTCAACGAAGCAAAAATACATTAGATATATATACTCGAAGGCGACGCCGGCCTGCTTCCATTTCTCAACCGCTCCTACGTAAGCCATTGAGCGCAAAAGCTTTGTCATTAGCCGACGTTGTTTCACGCCAGGGCCTGTCAAAGCGGCGACGGCATTTCCCTGACTTATCGCACGAGCACAGGAGATGTCGCCGCGTGCGAACACCAAGTTCAGCTCTTCCACTAGCAAACAAATTATGTTGTTTAAAAACAAGACTTTGAAGACTCAACATTCCTGTTTGTTAATTTTATAAAACGGGTTACTCTTCCATGCACCCTATATCGTGCACTATCATTTATAATTTCGTTCACAGAAATAGGACAGACCCACGAACACGGCGCTGTGCGGATGGAGAAGTCAACAGCTGAATTGAAAATCAAAAGGGAGCTGTCCGTTATCAACTATCGGCCCAGGATAACTGATCTGTCATACATGTTTTTACAATCACGCAGGTATGAAAGTCTAGAAGGGAGCAGCAACAAAGAAATGACGAGACAATAATAGATTTCATGGAGCTGATAAGATATTTATGTTTGTTATATTGCGTTTCAGTAAAATAATACATTACAACGAAGCAGATAGTGCTGTGCCATCTGTGATAAAAGTTGTTCTCGCAGATGTATCTAAAAGGCAGAAAAGGCTGTCCTGATAAACGGAGAAAATATCTTACATATTATAACTGTTAATCGATGCGATAACAGACGCCCACACCTAGTTGCTTGCGATTTGTAATGATTTGTTCACTTGTTAATGCATGTCTATGTAAGTAACCTGTCGTCTGTACGAAAAAAGCATTCTACAAAAAAAGATTTCGTAGTGGCATGTTCCAGATCCGGGTTAATAACCTTCCAGCTGCGCATACTTATCACATTTGTCTTTCTCGCACCTGCTCTATCTATATACATACAGCGTGAATGGTTATTAATCTAATTATCATATTATAATTAATTTGAGTTAAACATGGCCCACGTTTCGGTTGATTCAGTAGTCCACATAGATATTTATAGCAAGTCGCTATCCTCCTCGATAAACTGCAATGCCTTACAAAGAAACTCGACACAACAGTCCGGTCCCGCATCTGTTTTAAGTAGAAACTGCATTGCTACGGTTCCATCTACGGCAAAACGAATTAACGACTTATATGATAAATTCAAAGCTTTTTGTGTAGCTCTGAGCACCTTCATATTGTACTTGAGGTCTTGATCATGCTTGCTTTCAAAGAGGACAACCGCTTCTGAATGCTGTCCAACTTCAATTTTCATTGTCGCAGTGGACAGCGCTACTTTTTCATTGCCAATAGAAAATTTCAGTATCGATGCAGTATGATCCATCTCTGCCCATATTTCCTTTAACAAGTCGGAGTTGAATAACACTCTCGTCACAATGTCGCCCAATGTTTCCACCTCAATAAAATCTTCGCATTCGAATGTTGCGAGCTCGCATTCGCTGAATACTCCTCCGTCTTCGATAAACAGCACGAACGAATTGTTGCGGCCAGGATAAACGACTTTAAGAGTTGAATATGAAGATGATGACCCGAAGAGATTTAGACACTGCTCGAGGTGATCGAGCGAAATTTCAAACATGACGCTGTCGTGTGCCCGAAAATCGAACTGTTTGAAGAGCTGCTCTTCGAGGAGGGCTACTACTTGAATGCATTTATCTTCCTCGGAGATGAACCTTAATCCTTCAAGGGATATCTCCAATGCTGCGCGTTTCTTGAGCACCCGAACTGAACGAATGATATTGAGCAGAATTTTAGGGTATTCGAGAATCGCCTCAAACGTATATCCATCGTCGTCATCCATGTTGCGCATTTGATCGTCAAAGAAACCTCACGATGGCATGAAACACAACCAAATAAAATCAATTGAAAGGAGAAGCCTCTCTCCTATTTCTGTTCTGCTGTACTTCGATAGAAAATTGGATCACTCAGCAAGTACATATATTACTAGTAGTAGGCGTCCTGCATCTTAATATAATTCCTTCAATGTCATACGTGCCGTTCGGCAGTTTATTGTCGCCGGCGAGTCAAAGGCTGTTGGCTTGGCGCGTTGCAGACAACAGATGACGTCTGAGGAGCAACTATGAAAACATTAAAGACCTGCTGGAGATATCGACTCACCGTTTTCAGTGTATCCTTCAAACTAGCTCACGTAAAAACACCATTAGTCCGTCCACATTTCCTTGCTCACAAACGCTTTCTTGGCACGCACTCAGCTGGGGAACACTGGGAAGTGTGCACAACTTGACAAAACCTCCTCCACCACCACACACAAAAACCCAATAACAACATCGCACAGTCTATAGGGGAGAGGGCGAGGACGTCAGAGAAAGTGTAAATGGGTGGTAGAAAGGCGGTAATTTTCAATTTGTTCGTGCCATCGCAAAAGACAAAGTTGGAAATAAGGTCGAATAGTCACACGGAATATGTCGTCCTAGCGTTAGAATAATGGATAATCTAACTTGTTCGAAAAAATGGTCAGTAAAGTTGAAGTAATTCGAACTATAAACCTTACCTCTTTTTTGAAGCATTTGTTCAACTGGATAAGATAAAGTGGTTTTCCATATGATTCCAGGCATTTTCAAATAGTCGCGTGATACCGCATTATTAAGTTGTTAGGCTGTATGCTAAATAAAGTCATTAATACACTTTTCTAGGTGAGAGTCAATTTAGGATTTCTTATCATAAAATGTATAGGTGGGATTTAAAACAGACGTCACGCGAAAACCTAGACAGATGTCGATTTTTCTTCATGTATACTCCTTGTCAGTGTTTACGCTATTTCGGAGGCGTGTTCGGATATTCGCAACATCATCCCCTCGAGCAGTAGAGGCAAGAACGGAATTTGTACTTGTCAACTTCTTTTCGCTGATCTGGTGATTTAGTTTTGCCAGTAAATACCTCTTAGATACAGTAAACTATAGGCCTAGTGTATCGCTGAGAAATAGAACAACCTTATTTATTTTTTGGTGATGCCATAAAACTGTCCTTTTACAGATCTTTGAAGCCAATAGTTATTTTAGAATCTTTTGATGAAATTCTTTATTAGTGTGCTTCACTGTCCTAGGAAATCTAAATTTAAGACCTTCATTGGTATGTTTTTTGTCCATTCCTATACTGCACTTTCTTACGCAGTATTTTTACAATTCGCGTGATTAACGAAAGCTATTTATTTCTACAGTACGTGAAAAAAAATGACGTCAGCTAACCCGCTTCAGGAAATCGGTGAATTCGCCGTACATGATACGTTCCGTGATGGGTGAGTACTAATATGACGCATATTTATCTTCCGAATCTAATGGTTCATATTTCTTGGATGCTGAAGAGAGTCACAAGGCAATTTGAAAATGACATTTTTGAATTTATTCAGGGAAAAACTTAAATATGAATTACCATCGCTTTAAGAGTTGATGAATAAACTTCGAGCTATATCCGATCTTTAGTATACATTTACAAACAACCTGTTTACGTTCTGTCTGGATTCGGTATGAATACCTACATCCTTCTGAAATATCTACGCATGAATCGATTAACAGTTTACAGTGTTTCCGTGGGGTAAATGCTGCAGGCTAGATGGCTAATTGATAAATCAAATTATTCTTCCAAACACCACAGATTCACGAGCGTCAAGTCTAGCTTAGCCTCTGGTCACGTCTTGGAGGTTAGCGAAAGGCAGTTCTACGCCAAAGAGGACGCTCTTCGTCTAGGAACCGCCCGTAAAATGCAAGGACTTCATGCTCCTCTCAGGTTAGATCTGTGTCATTATAAGTACTACTGCAATATAGAAACTACGCGATTTGCTTATGGTTCTATGGTTACATTATTTCAATTAAATACTTACCTAAACAGGATTCCATTGACGGGTCAAAATATTCAAATCAAAAGTTGATAGCAGATAACTGACTCATAATTAGTAGGTGAACCTTTATCCCAACACATATATTCTTAACTTAACAGAAGAATCTATGCATCTAACTCGAATATTCAATAAAGCAAGATTTCATTATCTTTCTTGACCGGTTTGTTTCACGCTCTACTTAATGTGTTTCTGGTATTTCTTTAGTCTAAGGAAATTTCATTAATATCAAACTTACTTCAACTTAGTAATCTTTGCCTCGTGCTAAAAGTTATTTGCGTTTCGGACATCAGTGCGTAACGTTCCCTAAATTGTTGCATCCTTAAAAAATTTCAGGATTGCTAACCCGATCTGGAACTTCAACAGTTAATGACATTTTCTAATCTATAGGATGACACAGCCCGGTTCTCAGAAGGAATCCTGCTTCTATTTCGTCTTTCATTTGCACTGCTCTTGATCATTTCTGGCTTTTATTGAACAAAAAAGCGTGACACCAAAATCTAACATGGATTCGACATTGCAAGGATCCTTCTATCATTTTCGAGGTTAATTACACCAGGCAAAATACAAAATACAATTAGTGTGATGGGTTTTAAAGAAAAAATGAGTTTTTTTTTTCAGGTGTTCTGCATATTGACCCCGATTGCCTCTCGTTTGTGTAGTGTCAATTAATTGGTTGCGAATTTGACTCCTTATTGATAAATTCAGGTTGATGACAGAGCTCAGAGCATGCCGGACTATTGGCCGACTACCGTGCATGGTTTCCTCGAACCTCATGCAAGACACTCTTCGCGGGAACGACGATATAATTACATTTGATGATATTTTCAATGGTAAGTATCTTTTTTGATGGACCATCTTACAAAGTGAGAAGTAAGTTTATTTACTGATTAATTAAGTTTATTTTTCTGTATAGCATACTAATTTTGCTTGTGTCATAAGCATTATAGAAACTGTAATGTATAATTAAAGCAACCACCTCGGTTGGCTCATACTACCATATTGATAACAGAACATATTGTACGTATTAAATATCATTGCGTGTTCGACGGAGTCTCCATCTTGTACCAATCCAGATTTGATACTATCGGACAAGATGTGTTTGTATGATGATTTTTTTTCGCAAATATTTATAGTCTTTTTTTAAAAAACGGTGCCACGCAGCTCTTAGCTAGTGATGTTGGAATACACATATATGCTCATTTCATATTTTCGTTTATATTTAGGTATTGAAAACTTGGGTGAGTGTATCTTTTATCATATGTAATGAATTTAACGATAATAGTAATTACTTTTCTTGTTACGTACTGTTTATTACAGATCCGGCTAATACCGAAATGCTACGGCACCCTCACGCGGTAATGGACAAAATTAATTGGTCCGGATTTTAACCGAACAGCAAAGTACAGCGTCCAAGCTATCGCTTCGTTTAAGCAAATAAATATATATACAGATTTCACACGAAGTTTGGTCACCATAAAGAGGCGATGTCATTATTACTCGAGAAACATGTAGTTACTAAAACTTAGGGGCACACTTATTTAAGTTATTCCTTATAGGGGCAAACAAATCGATTTTCGCGAAGAAGCGATTATATCGGATAATAAAATATTGCTTATTATATGGAAAAAAATGTCACTGCACTCAAGTGCTTAAAAACCACTTAAAATTTCTCTATATGCCTATTCTCTAAATGCTCGTCTAAATGCTATAGTAAAGTTTTTACTGATCGCCTTTAATTTAATATGTCCCATTTATCGTCCGTTGTCGATGGATCAGTTAGTCATTTCTAATGTGATTGCAAACGCAATGTTATAAGTCGTGAGTAAAGTGTTACGATTTTTACCTCTTGTTTATTGGCTTCTTCGTGCCCATTCGAAGCCAAAGAACGAACCATATAAATCGTAGCCAATATTATCACATGAAGTATACTACCTTGCTAACGCGTGATTATATGTATACCATTAAAATATATTCAGTTTCTCGCAAATGTAGCTTGTTAAGGATTTGCTGAACATTTAAAACATTTGGAATGTTTGTTATGGGTACATTTTTAGGCTTTTTGCTGCGATGAACGGCATGCCTACGCAGGTTTTTATTACTTTTAGTCTCTCGTGAAGGGACGTGAACAAAATATCATAAGCGTTCGGAATTGTGCTGCTGTGCTAAGGGATGCCAATATGCAGTATACACTGTCCACTGTAAGCAAAAATTTGATGGAAACAAGCAAGCCCTGTATTTTCAATGGTCATACGATTTTATTTGATTTGCAACAAGAATAGCTACGTTATGCGTACATTCTTCCCAAGCTTTTTCCGTATGAACTGACGTTTTTCACACCGACACCGTTCGACGATTACGTTATACATTTAGTTACATATATTATTACAATGTGAATCTACCAGGTAGCTCAAATTATACTTTTGAATCCCCTCACAAACGCAGCGCTTAATGTTGTTCTTAGCATTTACATTAACTAGGATAATAGGGGGTGAGGCACACAACGCCGTGTTTAATTTCTTCGCATAGCGCAAAACAGAATCTGTTCGTTGAATCTGCAGTTGACTGTATTTATCTTATATCCTACATATAAATTGTGAATTCTAACGTGTTTTTATAAATATTCTATATCTGTGCAGACGGAGAGTTGCCCATATTATTAAACAATGACGTGTTTCTTCCAGAGTAATCAATTCTTTATTCGTGCTGCTAAAAGACATCTGTATATCAGGCTGATAATATTTTAAGCTAGTAGTTTCTTAAAGTATTCGGATAAAAGCACCAAAGCCTGGTTGTTTTGATTTAAATCAACCGCTACGGAGTCTCAAAACAACGTGGTTCAAGATATTCTGTCAGAAAGAACCATCGACTTCAATTTCGAAAATATTGTGGTCAGCACGCGTCGTTACTCGGGCGTCAGTTTAACTATTTACGATGTGGTGAAGTGATCTTCAGTTTAATAGTCGACAGCTACACCTGTTCGATGGACCGTAAATATGAGGCAATGGAGATATCCAGCCAAACTAACTTAAATACTTCACATGGATACGTTGTGTTATAAAGCTATTTCAGAATTGAACCGTTAACTTTTAAATATACTGAGGAAACCCCAGCTACATGATTTTGCATTTTTCCATGTGTCATCGAGTAATCTAAATTTCATAAAAGCGCGTCAGAGGGTACTGAATTTCACACATATATTATATGAAAAACAAGGAAACGATTTGGATCTTTGGCCTGAAGCGCCCATTTTTTTTTCAAAAATATTGCTGAAGCGAAAAAAATCGAATGAACACTCAGCTTTCAAAAACAATCGATGGTTTAAAATTTAACACAAATAGGAAGACACAATTAAATAAATCGATTTACCCTACAAACCGTAAACGACATTGAACGATAAAGAGGTTTCGATATAAGAAACACAAATAACCGCAGAGCGTATCACGACCAGGTCTAAGTGGTTTAAATGGTTGCACACAGTTATTAGGACATATAACAAAAAGATGAAATTACGTGTTGGTACTGGATAAAACTAGAAAGAAATAAAGTAGTCGCGTTAAAAAAAAATTTAATCGCATCATTGAATAGGATTTTCGGATCGAGTCAATGTATGCTCTCCTCTAGAAGAAAAGATCAAATGTCTGTTTTATTATTTTATTATGCCAGATTTTGAGAAGACTGCTACAACCCTGTATACCTGTGTGTAAAGATATAATTACCGCAATAACTATATCTTCACACAACCCGAAAGACACAAGTTACGGACGATTGTTATTCAAGATGGTTTTTCCTTACAGAGCTTTCATTTCGGTTATGAAGAGATTAGGAGCACCTTTTCGATGGTTTACTGAAGAAGGCAATATTTGTGTGGACTGATAACTGTGGAAGCAATTTATTAAAATTAAATGAGATATTGAATATAGGGCGCTCTGTTCACACACCGCAGTTCCACACTAGGGTTGTAGTGTGGAATACATTGTAGGATTTAGGCTACTGATGCATGGTAAAGAGTTCGATGAAGAAAAGTATAAGCCAGAAACATAAAAAGCAGTTGATACAGTAGTAGTAGGTGCCGTAAGAATAGTGAAAACTGCTGCTAGATCAAACGTCACTAGTACCAATGATGGCTGAGCAAATATGTGACGCTACTAAACCTGATGCTCGTCATACTACAGAAAGCTAGTCGCTGGCCAATATAGTACCCAAACAACTCGATATGGGTCGAGAAGCTGACTATCGATTTCCTCAGAGATTAACGCATAATAATTATTATTCGCTAAAAGCACGAAACTCTAAACGGCAAGTTGTAATGTTTCAGATCGCGGCGACTCATGAATTGAGAGAATAAAGCAGCTTACTCGACATGAAATACATTGCAGAATGCTTAATAAGGACATTTAGAAGTTTGCCGTATAGATGCCTATCATCTAATAAAGACCAATTTAAAAGTAAAAACAAATCTGCTACATCTTGAGGGCTAAACAACGTGCCTTAGTTCATCGTCGTGGACACATCCTGCGAGCTGGTGGAAGTCTCTTTGATTAAAGCGATTTCATATATCTATATTTGCTCTCAAAAAATTGACGAGTACTTTTGCTCTTTGTGGAGAACGTGAAGTATTTTTAACTGATTATAGTACACAGTTCAAAGCGGCGATGTTCTAGACGTTGTGAGAGCAAAACGGGATTCTACATATTGGATCAGCAGGTTTTCACCAACAATTTATTGGTCAAGCACAAACGTGAGACCTCTTTTTTGAGAGAGGCCAAATCACCGTAAATTCGTGACGCAAGTGAGAAAACCTTCGATGAGGAAGCGAATATCTATGCATGGGGCTACCATACAGAGAAGAGAACTGGCCACAAAAAAACGAAGCTTTAAAGAAAAGTTTTGTGATGCATAAAGTATACGCAGAGAACAGCACATGAGGATACGTCATGCAAGTTTAATGCGAAGTGTATTTGAGGTGTTTTTAGCCATTATAACAATTCGGTAGTTCTACCCATGCCCACTGTACCAGCGACCTTTATAGAACCAACTGCGACTGATAGAAATTACCTAATATATATCTAAAAAGCTTGTATTCAGTGACAGCCGAAAGCCACTTGTGGCTCAGAACAATGACAAAATGTCTTTGTTAAATATTAAGATTTAGATTAAATAAAGATAATAATATCCTGACGCGCTGTCTGACTGTATAGTATAGTATAGAAAGAATATATATGATAGTATCGTATACAGAGAATATATATGGTATGCTTTATTTCTGCCGATACCGGTGATCTCTAGCTTAAAGAAGACTAATTTCTAAACTTCGTGGAGGTCAAAGCGCCACTCCAGTGCCAAGCGCTCCTCGGTCAACAGCAGTGCCCTCTAGTCGCGCAATCGATTGGTTGTTTGATGTGATAGTGGCGCCCCCAAACAAATAGCGGGGACGCCGCGTTTTGAATCAAGCGAGCGCCGCCGTTCGTTGTGTGTTGTGAGCGTTGTGACCGAGAACCGTCGTGCAGAAGGCGGCCGGTGGCGGGAAGCTTTGGTTCTCGGTAAGTTTCAGCTAAAGCCGTTACCTTTGCCGAAGATACCAAGTTACCCGTAAGTATGACTGAGATGGTGTGGGCTAATGCGATTTTGTGAGTGAAAATTTAAGTGATGTTCGATACGGTGTGGACAATTGGACCAACTTACATATCAGTTAACGAGCGGACGACGTTGAAACGTTGTCCGCCCGTCATCCGGTAGAGGTGCCTATACAACAAAAGAAGAAGAGCTCGGCGCCAACGGTTTCGGAACGCAATTTAACGGCTAGCCTGTATGTAATCCTGTTGTCTCGACATGGGACTATTCTTTGCCTAGTGTTGGTCTGGGGCATCGCGTGAACCCCATTCCTGCCAATAGTTGTATGAGTTTGGAAATCGCGCGCATTACGTTTTGGCGCGTGCTGCTGTAAGAAGCTCAAGCCACAAGACGACTAGCCGCCACTGCAACGGATGGCTGTCTCTATCTACTGTCAGCAGTAATAACATGTCAATGGCCTCGCTTCCCGCGCTTTGCAACGGGGCAGACCTTAATCGAAAGCTTTTGTTTGCCGCCACAACAACCACGGTCACTGCGGCTGCTTTTCCCGGGAAATGTTGTAGTTCGTTTAGCTATCACTATTGGTATGAATTGTAGGTTAATTTTGGTACAACCTAACATCTGCCTTCTTAGATTTGGATACCTCCTCGCGTGTGCCACACATGATGATCGGAAAAAGAAGTTTGCTTCTTTTCGTATTCGAATCATTGGGAAAAAACCGGCCTAAACCGAGCTTTCCTGTCGCAATACATACTACCATTTAAGATACTACACGTGAGTTTTAAGGCTAAACAACAACCGTGCTTACGTTTATTTGCGACTGGGTCAAAAATGTCACTTTCTGCGATACCCTTACCTAGGTCCCAGTATGCTCATTAACGTTCGTTAAAAAGGCTTCATTTGGCTTTTTGACACTGGACGCATTGTATCGCTGCAACGTGATAGGCTAGGTTATAGATCGTATAGCCGCTGTGGGCTGAACCGTTGCAAGAAAGCCGGGCAAGAAAAATGAGGCATAAAATGCGCCACACGTGTTATTTTGTCGATGTCACTGTCATCGTTTCTGTTTGTGCTTCTGTTTTTTTTTCTTCGACTCGTATGTGCGCTATATAGTCTACATTTTTCCTCACTCAGAGTCTCTTTGTTGTGTTAGTTGTTGGCTGTTGGTCCTCTTCTCTAAGTTAATCCGACTATTGCCTGGATTTAGATGGCCCGGGTGGCCTACGAAGGCAGAGCTCAGCGGAAAGCTGTTGAACTGTCTCTTCGTCTTTCATTGAGCCGGCACTTATCGCTAATTATACTTAAGAAATAATGGGCGCTGGTAGTGCTGTATAATCGCAAAGAGCCTGCCGCGTCTGTTCGGGCCTTCGCCGCTCCATCCGTCGTAATGGAGGTGCGCAGCTGTTGCTACTGTTCTGTAGGTCCGGCTGCTGCGTACTCATCACCAACATGAATTTCATCAGCAGCGACATCACTGACACCAGCAACATCAAGCTCGTCATGCACTGATGATGAACTACGATGGCTGAGATCTGCGTTGTCTGCTTACAATGATGATCTTCGGTGACTATCGAAGCCACAACGGCAGCAGCATAATAGTCGAACGTGAGAATGAAGTGGTAAGCCCAAAAGGTTAGCGACAACCGACAATGTTGTTGTTGTTGCTATTATTGATTGTTCAGTTTAGCGACAACGGTTGCTCTCACTGCTGGTGACAATGCTGCAACGGTAGCGTTTAACTGAGGGGAGCTAGCGACACGGCTTGAGAGCAGCAACGGAATATACTGAACAATCGCTGTTATCGCCGAGTAAGCGATGGCGGCGGGGGCGATGACATCTGGATTTCAAGGGAGAAATGGGTAAAGGACTGCAATGGTCGAGAGTTAGCACGATCAGTCAAAGGTAATACGAAATGCGATCAGCAGCCAAACTAGATAGAAACAAACAAGAAGAGAACAAAAAACCAAAACAGTGCTGCTCCTATATATATATATTTTTTTAATCGAATCATGTTGCGTTAAAGACTTATTTCCCTCTCGTTGTACGTATATATGCTGGGCTGGTTGTCCTTGTAGCTGAATTGTCAACTTCAAATGACGTTCTAACTTAAAAAATGTTATCTCACCTGAAACGAATCGACTTGCACTCAGTAGTTAAGGGATATATAGGGGCATGACCTTGCTCATCTGTAAGAGCAACTGTTTGTGTTCGAGCGAGATGAGAAAAGCAAGCGTGAGATCAATCTGCTTGGATTTTAAAGAGCGCAATAAACTTGGTAAATCTTTAACTGAGTTTTTGTTCATTGATTATTGTCAGTTATAGTGGCCATTTACCTATATACCTGATGATAATGAATAGAAGGGAGAAGTTTAATACCGAAAGTGTTTGTTTATAAACATATCTATCATGTGCACTTGCAATGGGACCTGTTGTTCCGTTCAGTTGGTTTTCAGTTACGCAATAGCTACATAATATAATGATGCTTATGCAATGACTTTGTCTTGTGGCCGTCTTGGCTATGGTAGCGATTGAAGCCGATTTCGGCCGCTTGGATCAGTGCTGATGCAGATAAAAGGTTAGCCACTGCCGGTCAGTCGCATGTTCAATGCTCCTTCTCGTAGAACAGACTAGTAGCTTTTTGTTAGTAGCAGCAGTAGTAGAAATTGCCGTTCAACTTGGAGCAATCGTCCGAGGTGACCGGTTCCTGTATTTTTTTCTCTAGTGCTGTCATTTGTCTGTTCTGCTTCTCTATTTCGTTTTTGTTGGTGTCTTCAAGTTTTTGATTGGTTAACGTTTTTGCTATTGCTGCTTCTGCCTTTATTGGGGTATTCATCTTGTCCACCTCTGTGTTTTGCAGACAGAAAACACGATACTCCGGGGTCGGGAGCCACGAAGCTGAGGGTAAGGGAAGTGACTGTCGCGCGTCAAGAACCGGCTTTTCCAGTGGCGCTTCCCAGTGAGACAATTATCATGGCTGTAAGTACAGATAGCTAGATACGGCGTTACCTACGTAGGGAGGTACTCAGTTAGATAATCTTTCAATTTCGTTTTTCTCTCGCTACTCGTCCTATTTCTCTATGACTTTTCATCGGTTATCTACCCTACGTAGTAGGTGTTAAGTACCCGGCGCCGCTGCCCGTGCAGCCTTTCTTTTAACGCTAGTTTGCGCTAAGTGGTAGGTAATGCTAATGGGTAGCAATAGACCAATTTTTCGAGATTGTGCTACGTATTAAGAAATAGCCAAGGCCATAGCACCCAATTGCCGTTAGTAATTCTATTCTGAATAGCTTGCACGAACTGTTAGTGGCGAATGGTTGGCGCACGGGCCTCTCACAAACGTTTTCGGTAACGAAACGAATCGACGAGAAAAGATAAGGATAGGATTGCGAAATATAGCTTGAGACTAAAGGCCAATTCAGTCATGCCATGCTGCAACTGTTGGGGTTTGTCTAACGTGCAGGTTATAAGTTGGCCTATATGTCACTTAAGTAACTGTTGACTGGTAATGCTGATGGCCGTTTTGACGCGCATCAGACCAGTCATTATGTCGGCCGCACTGTAGTGGCTAACATGATTATGGTTATCATCATCGGCATTATTATGAACGGCAGCACTGTTATTAATATCTCAACTTCTTCTGTCTAATGCAACACAACAATGCCAAGTAACGTATATAGCTATTGATATAACTGTCAGCGAGTAACAAGTAAGTTTTTTCCTTTGTAATCTACTTGAAGAAATTATTGGCGAAAAGTTAACCAGCAACTGGAATGTTTTTGCTTCGTTTAGATACGATATCGTATCTTAGTGATTTAGGTCAGTATCTTTAATTTTAAAGGGACGTTGAAAACAGATTTGAAAGGAACTGTGAATGAGTAACGACCTTATTATCATCGCGGTTCTTACTGATACTTACGGTGAATGCAGAATACAAATGCATAAATATAGAAATATACGGTTGTATAAAACACAAAGTAAACGATCGTAGTTATTTATAGAAGGCTTTTGTATTCAGCTTTTTACAAATAATATTGCACATTAATTTAAATAAAATATATTTTCGTTTAATGTTGCAGAAATCGGTAAGCCCCTCTAAGGGGGGAGCAGCCCGAGGTCGTCCAAAGACGAAGATCCAGGAACGTAAGGAAAGTGGTGCCGCTGAGCCTCGCGGAAAATCTGCAGGAAGATCAAAGAGCCGTGGTCGTAGTCCTACTCCCAAGGTTACCAAAGAGACCAAAAGGTAGATAATGATGATGATAGGTAATTACATGTGAATACAAATAGCATTACATCAGATTATGTTATAAGCATAGCCGTGCCGTAAATTCCTTTTTAACCTGCCACTGTAAGCTATTTACTTGGTTCCCTCTTAGAAACTGATAATGTCTAAGTACCATTATGTTTCTAAATAGCATATAGTAGTTAAGTTTATGGTAAATTTTGAGCTCTATGATAAAATGGTAAAAGATGGTTTTCAGCAGCGCTTATAAGTGCATAACATCCAGCATTCTATGCAACACCAATTATATGCTTTGATGAATATAATCTCATGGAAAAGTATATAGGTCTAAGCTATTCACGCATATTTTAAGATGGCTAACAAAAAAAAACGTGACGTTCTATTTGAGAGATCTGCCTGCCTGTGTCTGTTTATCTGCATTTTGCGAAACTTTTATTGCTTTCTTCTGCTTGTTCCTTATGAGAGCTACTGCTTTGTCTACAGAGTTAAAAAAGATAATCAAATTCTTTTTGAGCCGCTGTTCAAGATTTCGATCAGCGTCAGCGGGACGTTCCATCTATAACAGGTCTCAGCTGTGCAGGCACGATGGCTATACTACCAAACATATTCCAATATTAGAAGTTCATTACGCTAAACAGCAAACGCTATAAATCATCAGCTGAATCTGTGCAAGCAAGTTGGCTAGGTTACTATTGATATCAGTATATAAACCAATGCCAATTGTTGAAATATTGGTTTTTTTATAACGTACACTACGTATTTCAATACTGGTAACGTTTTCAAGTTTATTCCTAGAGGTGATGTATCTTGTTTTTTTTTGAGTAACAAATCCATTAGAAAATAAGCAATATTTGTGAGCTTTCCGGATTACGATGAAGAACCCGCTGATTGTCTTGATAAGAAATATAACTGATGACAGAAATCAAGTCTTCTCTAACCCATTCTGAACTAACCGTGAATCTGATCTAAGCTGTCGGAAATATACAGACAAGCTCAATTAGCAATGGTAGCGATGGAAAGGCATTATAGAAATTTGCTTACATATGTTTTTATCAGTTGTAACCTTAATGATTAGTGTAATTCAGAAACTCCGCCGTAGCTCTGTGTCTATCCGAGATTAATAAAATTGTATGGCATGACAACATCAATAGGGTGCCGTATCAATTTCTATAAGTCATATATTGGATCGAATTACTTACTGCATGGGATGTCTGTTAGTGTCTAGACTAATTCATATTTGAGTATCATCTTATATTTTGCACTAGTGTTACATGCAAGGTAGTTTTGTATTCGGTTCTCGCTCATTGCATCTATGCAGTACTTGATCTACACAGTTTGAATACTCCTTTTTTTGGCTCCTTCTCGTTTGGCTTTTTCATGGTGTCACCCCCAAATTCTTGCCCGTGCTTGGATTATTAGGAAGTCGAGCACGAGTGCCAAACGTGCTTCCTCAAAGTCTCAAGCCTCCCGTGGAAGGTCTCAATCGAGGTCGAGAAAATTCGAGCCTAAACAGCGCTCCAGGTTTGTTGAACCATCATCATTTATCTGTAACGTACGCACGAATTAAACACAATGATGTTTTGAAGTTGTGAATGTACGCATAAAGTTGATTTCTGTAGATTTACAGCTTATGATATGTAAAGAAATGCAGACCTGCTGCATGATAACGACATAAATACTTTTTTTTCATACCAAAATTCTTCATTTATATATATATATATTTACTTTATACGTACCATGCAATCAATATCCGCCTACATACTTTTGTAACTTGCTAGAACAGGCCTAAGTAGAAAAGCTTATCCTATATGTGAAGCAAACACTTAAGATCATTATAATTTATACCTAACCTTCATTGATATCTCGCGTTTTTCCGCAAAATTTAGGTCGGCGAGCAGGAAATCAGTACCACGCAGGTCCGCCGCTGTTGAGAAACCTCTTGAAAAAGAAAAGAAGGAAACCTCAGTGGCTCGCTCGCGTCGCAGCGTCGCAGCACCGCGTGAAGCGTCCAAGCCAAGGTCATCCGTTTCGGCGGCTAGTGATGCCCCGCTCACACGATCAGCTATCTCAGGAGATAAATCGCCGTATCCGAAGACGTCAAAGGTCGTTGACTTTTTTGCCAAATTCAATAAACAGGTGAAGGCCTTCGGATATCGACGTACCTTCGTTGCCACCTGGTGGCTGCTTTCATTTCCTGTTTTCGTACTCGGCCTGCATCTGCTATGTAGTAGGGATAATTGCTATATCCGATTCAACCCGACGATCCCGAAGGCACTTCGTGTGTACGCCGACCCGCTCGTCCTCGGCTATGGTGCAGGTGTCGTTGCTTTGCAGTGTTTGCTTTCGGCGCTACCCGTGGGTCGACAGGTGCATGGGTTCGGCTACCGCCGCATTAGTCATCTGTACCGAAGCAATTCGCTTTTGTGTTTGGTAGTTAGTGTGGCACTATTCTGCGTTGGAGTATTCTACCTACGTTTACCTAATACGTTAATCTTGCAAACGCATCGTTTCAAGTGCGTGTCTGCAGCCACTCTGCTCTCGTTCATCATATCTTTAGTGCTTTATGCAAAGTCCTTCATTCGTGTATCACGCAGCCTCAATCATGGTTCTCCATGCTCGCCTGGTATTCAAGGTAATTATATCCACGACTTCGTTCATGGCCGCGAAGTCTCACCAAGGATTGGACGCACTTTCGATCTCGGACTCGTGCTTGTTCGGGCTGGAAACTGCATCTGGGTTCTTGCAGTTCTTTCGGCTTGTATATTTGCTCGCACTCCCAGTGGCTTAATTTTCGGTATGAGCTATTCAGTGGCTCTGGTTAGTTTTCTGCAGCTGCTTTACGTTTTCCTCGGCAGTTTGAACGAGGTGTATCAGCTAAAATCAGCATTTATTCAGCAAGGTGTCGGATTCTTGTATGTGTTTTCGACGATCGTGCTTGCTCCATTTTGCTCTACTCTTCCTCTCCGTTATCTGGTTGATGCCAAAGTTCCAGATCTACCTCTACCGGCATACCCCGCCATCCTCCTCCTCTCCTTGATCGGACTTTTCCTTATTCATTATTCGAATTCACTAAAATACCACAATGCCCGTTCGGGAGGAAAAACTTTGCGGCATGGCCCATGGAGCTTTGTTCGTCACCCGAACTACCTTGGCGAGCTGTGTTGCATTCTGGCATGGACCATCCCCTGTGGCAAGACCCTATTGCCGTATGCGCACCTTGCATTTGTGGCCCTTTTAGTTATCTTCCGAAGCATCATGTGTGAGAAGGACACGAATGCTGACTATCGAAACTATCAACAACAGGTGCGCTATCGGGTCCTGCCACCCATTTTTTGATAAACTACATGCATCTATACACATACTTTGTCCGCTGTTCACTAAACGAATGATATATCGATCCGGCTATATTGGTTTAGATTTTCAATAACGAAACAAAAATTATCTACGGTATAACACTGCGTTCTAGTTTCTGAAAATTAAGACCGGATATATTGAACCATTTGTCGGAACGGAATTGAAGATCAAGAAAAGGCTTTCAAAATGTTTATGATTGACTATTTTATGTTAGTCGGACATTTGCCGACAAGTACAAGACAAACCTAGTTCGCGGCGGTAGCAATTAACTGACTGAATGAGGAATTCAGCTCATCAGCAACTAAGATTACATGATTTTGTGCCTAACAATCTACTGTGCTGATAAGCATTACTCGCGCGTGTAAGTTGTGTCTATAATTATGAGGAAACTGATGACAATGATGATTATGATGCTAAATATTTAGTACTAGCTGAAAATATATTTGTAATGACTGTTCTAAGTGCGCACTGCAGTGTACATATGTAAGGTTATAGGATGGCGTTCGAGAACTAAGGGAGAAGGCTAAACAAAAGACGAAAACCATTTTGATTGAATAGAAGTGGGTTATATTAATTATTACAATACCTTTACATTATCCGATGGAAGTTTGCAATCGAGTTTTCAGTAAGATATTAGTAAGACCAAGTAACGTTAGTTGTGTCGTTCTTGCGAAATAAAAGACCAACACAACGGTCAATGTGACGATATAGCAAAAGTGGATGACTTCTTTCCAAAAACAGACTAGTTTAGCACGATCGCTGTCACACAATCGCAGATACATATATACATGCATACATCTCTCACTGTATACATTCATTTTATCCTCATAAGCAGCCAGGCGGAGGGACGGATGGAGGTGTGCCATGAGGGTAGACACAGCGCTTCAAAGGAGCACGGAAAAATGGAAGCAATACACCACAAGTAGAAATGGTTCTTTCTTATTTTAGTAATTGTAATTGTACGACTGGGCGATTGACGGTCAACTTGAGTGCTTAGTGTTTTTTTAATATTAAACAAAATAATGAACAGGAAATCATCTCGCAAGCGTTAAAAACGCAGTAGATAAAAACACAGCAACCTTTGTGGCGCCGAAAGGTTGGTGCAGTAACAAATTATGGGGGCCGCTTGTTTAAAGTTATTTTATGCACTCTTCAAGTGTCTGTACAACGAACAGTACGACTAAAACATGATTACGCTAGTTCGACTGATTGAATGAACGTGTGTTAAATGAATGTTATAT